>NC_064614.1:490781683-491084714 GCF_023898315.1 Schistocerca nitens | reverse complement strand
TCGCTTGGCAAGTGTGGTAGCAAATCGTTCAAATGGCTCTGAGCACTACGGGGCTAAACTGCTGAAGTCATCAGTGCTCTAGAACTTAGAACTACTTAAACCTAACTAACCTAAGGACATCAGACACATCCATGCCCGAGGAAGGATTCGAACCTACGACCGTAGCGGTCGCGGTTTCCAGACTGTAGCGCCTAGAACCGCTCGGCCACTCCGGCCGCCGGTGTGGTAGCCTCTGTTGTTGTTGTTGTTGTTGTTGTTGTCTGCCTAGAACTTGGCCAAGATGAAGGTCTGGTGGTGTGGGTCCTCCACGATGGTGGAAAGTTCATCTTCTTCCTGTTCTTGCGATGTGAATGAGGCTTAAAGGTGGAGTTTTCATTTGGTAACATTTAATAGCCATGGCAGTTTGCCACATGCTAAGTTACAATTGCCTTCTTCTGAATAGTCTGTAGGTGTACGAGATAACAGACTTTAACATTTGAGTTACAGCGGGGTGTGTTCATGCAAATTTGAGCAAGACATTTAAAAATTTGGATTGGGAAATGAGATTTTAAACCTTTTGTTTAATATTAAGCAGCTCTGAATTTAATCAAGAAACATTTTGCAGGTATGATGTTGTACCTTGCGTAATGCGCTGTATTAAACTGTTTTAGTTATTGTCAAACCTTGTTCCCTATGAAGGTGACCATACATGCGATTTATATTGGGCCTGTATAATGGACATGGTACACGATGGTTGGATGTTGTAATCTAGTTGCGTATGACAAATTGTGAGTAGCGATTAAAATTTGGGGACATCTGCATCCTAGGCCGTAGCAGGTCCTTATCTTCTTTCATTCTCATTCTGTTGCACTTGAACCTAATTTTCTACGCCATCTTAGTCACCTTAGTTGTTGTTATTAATTGTGGCTTTGCCAGAGTATTGACAGAGTTCAAAGAACTGTTGTAATTACTAGTATTTTGGCTGTTTTGTACTCCTGTGATAAACTATATTTAAGGGTTCTTGTAGCAGTCGGTCCCGCGAGCACGCCGCCACCACTTACGAATATCTGTGCTTGCGCTATGATAAATACGCATGGAGTTGACCAAACGCCAGGACCAACCCTTGGGCCATATTTCGGCGGTGTGGTTTCCTCTTGGCACTCCAGTCGTGTGGGCATTGTGTGTCGTGATAGCTTGTACCTGTGATATTCCTGTTTCCTGTTTGCCGCATTTTTATCTAAGTTAAGTCATCTTGTGTTTCAGTAACCAATATGCATGACTGTAAATCATACAGCCTTTCCCCTTAGAGCTTACTTAGTCATTCTGTAATTAGATCATGCTTGATACCTAGGTGCCATAATTAAACGTTGTTTGTGTTTTAGTCGTCCCACTTCAGGAGTCTGTCTTTAATCTTAGCTGTTTTGAACTATTCTAGAGGGGCTCGAGTTATATACAGTGTTTCCCATATTAAGGATTGAAAGCCTTTACATCTATTTACTCCGGGTTGAAAAAGTTTTGAACTTTCGACGTCATTGCATTTTACTTAGCTTAGGAGCTGTTTGTTTCTAAAAACTGAAATTAAGTGGCCACCCTGTGAATTCTTACTATTTAATATTGATTGGGCTGATTAGATATTGTCTTAAAAATATTGTAAAATTGAAGTTACACTATGTGATCAAAACCATCCGGACACCCCCAAAAACATACGTTTTTCATATTAGGTGCATTGTGCTGCCACCTACTGCCAGGTACTCCATATCAGCGACCTCAGTAGCCATTACACATCGTGAGAGAGCAGAATGCAGCGCTCCACAAAACTCACTGACTTCGAACGTGGTCACGTGATTGGGTGTCACTTGTGTTGTAACGCTGGAAATGCATATCCTCCTATTTCCATCTATTGTACTATAAATTTTTTTCCTTATTTTGTTACCTGAAGATATGACATTTCTGTGTCTTTATATATTGTAATGGTTTTACTATTTGTATATATATATATATATATATATATATATATATATATATATATATATATATATATATATATATATATATATATATATATATATATATATATATATATATATATATATATATATATATATATATATATATATATATATATATATATATATATATATAATATATATATATATATATATATATATATATGTGTTTAGGATCTTTAGTAGTGTTAACTCCGCCGCATAGAGCGCGGGCAGGGGGAGTCTGGCTGGAGTAGGGCGGTGGAGCAGGTGTGTTGTGTGACGCTCCCGCGAGTTGCCGCGCTTTCGGGGTTTGGTAGCATGTAATTACGCTCGACTTGCTATGATAGTTTCTGACACGGTGTCGCGGACGGGAAGCATTAGCTGGCGCACATCAAGAGCCCGTTACGCCTGGTGACCATGTCGAGAAGAAGGCGCGCCAACATCCAGCTTCTGCAACAGAGACGGCCGACAATGAGTGACTGTCGCCACCTCCTCGATCGACGACTTCAAACCTTCAATCAGCCAACAAGGAAGACTGGAAGCACGTAAAGTTCTAGAACTGTATGGCAGACCTCAGCTTTTCAAACTATTCCATTAGCAAAATACAGCAACTTAGCATGAACCTTTGTTGCTCATTGTCCCAATTGCATTACCAAGCAGGGTCCCTTCCTTTTCCGAAATGAACCCGAGTGTCGTTGAAATTCAAACGCCAGCATTAAAGTAATATCATTCCATTTCACTGCTTTAATTTCAAAGTTCAGTTAAAGTATTCATAGCTGGCTACAATATTTAGATTACACAAGCAGAAATTAAGAGTGCGAGTTTTGTTACCATATTTTAGCTACCTGTGACTGCAGCTCAGCTTGGTACGTACTAAATTTTACTATTGTTAATTGTTCAGAATCATTTAATTCAAGTTCAAAGTTAAATCTCTTATTTCTAAATTGCGTAGATTCAAGTAGCGTTTGAAATGATTGTTGAGGTAGCTCAAGACTAACCTTATTTTATTGAATGTCGTAGTGCTTCAGAAACAAAGTTCACTATTAATTTCAGTCACTAAATTAACTTTCAATTTTCCGGTTTTATTAATTCTTTTGCTAAATTAAGTCAGAGTGTAGCGAAATTTATTACTTCTGACAAACATTCAGTTTTCACACGACACGTGTCAACCTTCAGTTGCCATGCTTTTAGTGCTAAATATATGTGCATTAATCTTTCATTTTCAGTTATTATAATAGTTGCCCATGGGACTGGCGACCGTAATTTTCCCCAAATCTCAAATAACTAATTAACGCCAATTAACTGTTAACGTAACGACCACACACTTACTTTCTTTATTAACTTTACCCCTTTTCAAAATGAAAGCACGTGTCAATGAGGCGACTTAATTTCCACCAATTTCATTTGCATTTTTCCTTTCATTTAGATGTAACCCTTTCCTCCCTCTTTACCGACAGATTAACTTCGGTGACGATTGCTTTTCCCAAATTTCCATTAGGTACACGCGGTTTAATTCAATCCTTCCGAGCAATGTATCAAGCGGGCAAGCACGTCTCAATGAGGCGACTTGGCCACACACACGTCCGGCACGCTCTAGCATAGATAGAAGGAAACAGAGGAAGAGAGATATAAAAAGGTGACGATGCATAACTAGACAGTGTAATAGGCAGACATCTATCCAGACCATCATACGATGCATAACTAAACAGTGTAATAGGCAGACATCTATCCAGACCATCATAAAGGAAAGCGTAAATATTGGATAATTGAACAGTGGAAACACGTTGTGTGGCGTGACGAATAACGGTACACAATGTGGCGATCCGATGGCAGGGTGTGGGTACGGTGGATGCCCAGTGAACGTCATTTGCCAGCGTGTGAAGTGCAAACAGTAAACTTCAGAGGTGGTTGTGTTATGGTGTGGTCGTGCTATTCATGGAGGGGGCTCGTACCCCTTGTTGTTTTGCGTGGCACTATCACAGCACAGGCCTACATTGATGTTTTAAGCACTTTCTTACTTCCCACTTTTGAAGAGCAATTCGGTGATGGCGATTGCATCTTTCAACACGATCGAGCACCTGTTCATAATGCACGGCCTGTGGTGGAGTGGTTATATGACAATAAAATCCCTGTAATGGACTGGCCTGCACAGAGTCCTGACCTGAATCCTACAGAACACCTTTGGAATGTTTTGGAACGCCGACTTGGTGCCAGGCCTCACCGACCGACATCGATACCTCTCCTCAGTACAGCACCCCGTGAAGAATGGGTTGCCATTCCCCAAGAAACCTTCCAGCGCCTGATTGGACGTATTCCTGCGAGAATGAAAGCTCTCATCAAAGCTAAGCCTGGGTCAACACCATACTGAATTCTTGCATTACCGATGGAGGGCACCACGAACTTGTTAGTCAAATTAGCCAGGTGTCTGGATACTTTTGATCACATAGTGTAACTCACAAGCTCGAAACTTTGTAAGGATCCTTGTGCTGAAAATTTAACCTGGTGGTCCATTCTACATGTTCTCACAATTTAATTGTTGTTTGCTGTGATTATTCGTTTTTGGAATTTGTAAAACTGAATTTAACAAATTCTGAATTATGGAAAGAGCTTCCTCTCGTTGAAAATTTAATCAAATCGCCTGATTCAGAGATTCTTTCCTTTTGTATCAACTGGGCTTATTGTATGCTTTGTATACGTTTGCTTAACTGGCTGAAGAGTCGTTTTAGTAGCGATTCAGCAAAGTTAATTTTTTTTAGTTATTATATTAGAACTGTAATCAATTGACTATATTCATTTTTGATAGCTTTATATTTGTGTGATTTAGCACCAAAAATTATGTTGCTATGTATATTTACTACAGCGCTTTTGTCATCTATTAAACTGTGGTGGTAAGTGTACTTTCCACCACCCTTCTGTGAGATATTGCGTATTGCCATTAGATATGATAAAATAAGAAACATCGTTGTTTTTTCATTGGGTTTATTAAAAATATTCACATATCCTTGTGATTTATATACAGTGTTAACAATTCAGTGTATGTAAACAAATAATGCCACAAGTCCTAATATATACTGTAGAAAAGAAGCAATGTGTTCTGACTTACCAAGTGACAAGAGAAGTAATCTCACGACAAACAGAAACTGATTGTTATAGTACTTTCCTTACATCTGCTGCATCGTACTACAACAAAATGTCGACTCATCCAGAAGTGGTAAGATGTATTCCCATGAACGTAATAAAATCACTAAGTTGTTTTAAGTGAGCATCACGAAGTTCACGAAACAAAAATTAATTTTGTGGTTAATATATTTCCCATGTAGAGAAACTAATTTCGTGGTAAGTATAGTTCCGAATGACCTTTAGAACGTTATTTGTTGGTATATACAGGGTGAGTCACCTAACGTTACCGCTGGATATATTTCGTAAACCACATCAAATTCTGACGAACCGATTCCACAGACCGAACGTGAGGAGAGGGGCTAGTGTAATTGTTTAATACAAACCATACAAAAATGCACGGAAGTATGTTTTTTAACACAAACCTACGTTTTTTTAAAATGGAACCACGTTAGTTTTGTTAGCACATCTGAACATATAAACAAATACGTAATCAGTGCTGTTTGTTGAATTGTAAAATGTTAATTACATCCGGAGATATTGTAACCTAAAGTTGACGCTTGAAACCTCCGATGTTCAGTTGCGTGTTGTAACAAACACGGGCCACGGTCGGCGAGCAGCATCTGCAGGGACATGTTTACGATGACGACCGTGTTTACGAGTGTGGCTGTAGTGCACTGTTGTGGTTTGGTCTGGCTGTCGCAGTGTCCGCATGTAGCGCTTGCTGCTATTGTTATTCTGCATTCGTCTCCGCACGCAGACCAACTGTAGTACACCGTGTACACCGTGTTACCAGACGTCTGTGATAGTGTAGTGTTGTAGGAACTGTGACCATGGTGTATTAGAAATCTGAAAAGGCGGAGATGATACTCATCTATGGCGAGTGTCGACGAAATGCAGCTGAAGCCTGCAGGGTGTTATGCAGAACGGTACCCGGACAGAGAGCATCCAACGTGCCGCACATTGCAAAACATCTACCGCCAACTGTATGCAACAGGTATGGTCGTAGCACGCAAACGGATCCGTAACAGCCCCGTCACAGGAGAAGCGGGTGCAGTTGGTGTCTTAGCTGCTGTTGCCATGAACCCACACGAGTACACGGGACATTGCGAGAGCCGGTGGACTGAGTCAAAGTAGTATCATGCGCATACTGCATCGTCACCGCTTTCACTCGTTTCATGTGTCGCTACATCAGCAATTACATGGTGCTGACTTTAATCATCGAGTGCAATTCTGTCAATGGGCATTAACAGAGAATGCGTTGCAGTTCTACCTGTTTACCAATGAAGCGAGTTTCACAAACCACGGGGCAGTGAACCTACGGAACATGCATTACTGGTCCGTGGACAATCCTCGCTGGTTCAGACAGGTAGAGCGACAGCGACCGTGGACTGTAAATGTATGGTGCGGAATCATTGGCGACCACCTCATTGGTCCGCACTTCATTGCAGGGGCCCAAACAGCTGCAACATACATCGCTTTTCTACAGAATGATCTGCCAACGTTGCTCGAAAATGTCCCACTGGAAACGCGTCGACGTATGTGGTATTAGCATGATGGTGCACCTGCACATTCCGCAATTAACACTAGGCTGACCCTTGACAGGATGTTCGACGGGCGTTTCATAGGACGTGGAGGACGCATAAATTGGCCAGCCCGTTCTCCTGATCTTACACCTCTGGACTTCTTTCTGTGGGGTACGTTAAAGGAGAATGTGTACCGTGATGTGCCTACAACCCCAGAGGATGTGAAACAACGTATTGTGGCAGCCTGCGGCGACATTACACCAGATGTACTGCGGCGTGTACGACATTCATTATGCCAGAGATTGCAATTGTGTGCAGCAAATGATGGCCACCACATTGAACATCTATTGGCCTGACATGTCGGGACACACTCTATTCCACTCCGTAATTGAAAACGGAAACCACGTGTGTACGTGTACCTCACTCCTCATGGTAATGTACATGTGCGTCAGTGAAAAAGACCAATAGAAAGGTGTTAGCATGTGGACGTAATGTGCTGTTCCAGCCTCTTCTGTATCTAAGGTCCATCACCGTTCCCTTTGGATCCCTCCGTAATTCGGTGCTCTCCGATACACACGATCGAACAGCGGAGGAGTGGTACTCAAGCGTCAACTTTAGGTTACAATTTCTCCGGATGTGATTAACATTTTACAATGCAACAAACGGCACTGATTACGTATTTGTTTATATGTTCAGATGTGCTAACAAAACTAACGGGGTTCCATTTAAAAAAACGTAGGTTTGTGTTAAAAAACATACTTCCGTGCATTTTTTTGTGGTTTATATTAACCAATTACACTAGCCCCTCTCCTCACGTTCGGTCTGTGGAATCGATTCGTCAGTAATTGATGTGGTTTACGAAATATATCCAGCGGTAATGTTAGGTGACTCACCCTGTATATTCCCCACGGCCCCAAAAGCTACATCTCATTATAGACTACCTCTAGATGCCAGGAGCGTACAGAAGTGGTATGACGTGTTCCTATGAACCCAGTAAGAAATACAACTGTTAGTAAGCCGGGTTTCCACAGGCATGATTGTCTTACACGTGCATGCCCCCTACAACTGCGCTTAGTGCAGTACCTGACTTTCAGTACGGCGACAAGTGAAATTATTCGTAAAAGGATTTAGCAGCTTTTAACCGAAGAGCTTATATCTACATCTACGTGAGTACTCTACTATTCACAATTAAGTGCCTGGCAGAGGGTTCAACGAACCACCATTCTCTAACAGCGCGCGGGAAATACGATCACTTAAATTTTTCTGTGCGAGCCCTGATTTCTCTAGTGACGTTGATGAACAAAAATCGGACATACAAATGCGGAGTATAGAAACAAGCATCTTCTTCTATGAGAGTCCTGATATCTCTAGTGACGTTGATGAATAAAAATCGGACATACAAATGCTAAGTATAGAAACGAGCATCTCGTAGGAATCATTTGGGAACATCTAACACTCAAGTCTTTTCATGTGAAAATTCTTTTCGAATGAGTAAAATCAATTTTGAAATCTTTTTGAGCCATATTTCTGTGTAAGAGCCAGTACATGTAATGAAGATGACGTTCCAGCTCGAATTAAATTGCATGAAACACTGAAATATCTGGCGACTGGAGTCACAATAACACATATACTGTTTTCCGAAGAGCGCTGTTCCTAAATTTTTATGTTACCTACAATACACTGAAGTTGTATCGGAAATAAAGGTTTTTGTCTCAACAGTTGAGCTTCGTTTTTATTTTCAGGTACTGTAAATATACGTTTGTTTTGCGGCTGCGGATTTAATTTTGAACCGAAACTTTGTTCTACTGTGCGGAGCAGTCATTACTCGATGATAGCTCCAATACGAACACTGTTGCATTTAGGTAGGATTTCAGAGTGAGTCAAGAATAGTTTTAAATCTCTAAAGCCACAAATAAATTGCGACTTGACAGTACTAATTACTTCAACGACTAAAGCAAAAAATTGTCATTACTCTGAAATAGAAAATATCGTTACAGCATTGACTTTTCTATGATAGTATGAAGCTCAGCAAGTTCACACTATCAGCTAAAATACTTTTTAATCCACTTCGTCACTTTAAACTATGGTGTATTACTCCATTACAAACAACTAATTATGAAGAGTTGCTGAATGGTAGAAAAATGTTTCTATCGCACTGCTTAAGAAACAACTGACCACTTTATAAATGATTTATTTACGTATTTCAAGGCTAGGCTTACTTTTCCGGCATGACGCTAACTGTTCACGTAAACACACGATTTTAGATCTGTGCTGTCGAACGAAAAAGAGCGGAATGAGACTAGATCCTTCTGTCGGTAGTTGCTGAACCACGTAGGCAATGGTGGGGGAAGTGACATCGTGGAAGAAAGTAGAAAGCCTTTCAACTTTCATAACTTACGGGTAAGTTGGCGTGACAGTGCACAAGTTGGGTGCTTCTACATGTAAGTTGGCTTACACAAGTGATTGTGGGGGTAATGTATGTGTAAGAAATTCATGTCTGTAGAAACTCGGCTGTTAGTATACGTCCCACAGCACTGAAAAGAATTAAAAAAACAAAACAAACAAAAAACATAATCGACCACGGCATTAATTCAAGTAGGCTAGTTGAGCAAAATAACTAGTTTATGTGAAAAAAGAAACATTTAATCGCGAGAGAACAGTAATTTACAGAGAGGTTGGCCTTTCACGCGTGGTGAAGGTTCTCATTTATCACGTTGGTAGCACTGGTCGTTGTTTTGCTACGTCGGTTTACACACATAATCCGCGAGTCGGCCAGTCGGCGTGCGGTGAACGCCCGGCACGGTATTCGTTGTTTGCGTTTTGCTTGAGCGCAGCGGGAATTCGTAACGCGAGCACAGCGACTGTTCCGTTTTTTTGTGGTCACAAAAACAGACGCGTGAGCGCGCCACGTGTGTGCCTCGCTGCAGATTGGCCGCAGCACGGCCCAGACTGTGCGCTGCCTCCAGCGCCGTGCTGTGCTGCTCAGCCTCCGGGTATTGTGTCACGCGCGCAGTCTGCAAATGAGCACTTTGTGTTCTGTTGTCTGTTTGGGAGTTGACTCACAATATTCCTACTACTCCATCTCGGGCTCAGTTGAAGAAGAGCGTTCGGTGGTAGCACCGACTTAAATAATGATATTTTCAGCATGCTTTGTGAAGCAGGCGAAAGTGAATACAGCCTAACAAAAAATGTGATTTACGGAAAGTACAAAAATGGCTAAGCATGAATGGTTAAAGGACAAATGCAAGGCTGTGTAGGGGGAAGACTGATGCCTCCTACAGGAAAATGAAAGAGATCTTTCGGGAGAAAAAGCTAGCTCTGTAAGTATAAACACCTCGGATGTCTAGCCAGTAGGGCCTACTAAGCAAAGAACTGAAAGGTGGAAGGAATAAACAGAAGGGCTATACAAGGGAAATGAATTTGAAAACACTATTATACGTGGAGCGTCCAGTAAGTAATGCAACACATTTCTTTCTCTCCGCCAGTTTCGGTTGGAAAAAAAGCGGAAATTGTTGCGGGACGTCGTGGTTTATCCCCACTTCAGTCCCTGTAGTTTCATGAAGTTCCGAAAGGTGGCGGCGCTATATTCAGCCTCTAAAATGGCATCTACAATGGAGATGGCAGGCAGGCAGAGAGCTGTTATTGAGTTTCTTTTGGAGAAAAAAAAACAGAGCATCGCAGTTATTCAAAGGCGCTTGCAGAGTGCGTACTAAGACCTGACAGTGAACAACAGCAAGGTGAGTCGTTGGGCGAGGCGTCTGTCATCATCGCAACAAGGTCGCGCAAACCTCCGCGATCTTCTGCTTGCCGGCTGTCAGCACACTGTTTTAGCTCCTTCCATGTTGGAACATGCGGATACTGGCATTCGAGGTGATCGACGGTTCACAATCAAATACCTCGCTGCAGAACTGGACGTCTCTATTGGTAGTGCTGACACACTCGACCATCACTTGAAGCACTCAAACGTGTTTGCGCCTGGGTTCCTCACCGCCTAACAGAGGGCAATAAAGAGCAATGAAGGTCTGTCTATGCCGAATTGCTTGAGCATTTCAAGGCTGATCGTGACTACTTTTTCTCGAACGTCGTCACAGGCGATGAAACGTGGGTTCATCACTTCGAACTGTAAATAACAAGGTAATCCATGCAGTGGCGCCTCACTCCTTTCCGCCGAAGAAACTCGACGTAACGCCTTAGTTCGTAAAATCATGTAGACATTTTTCTGGGACTCTGAAGGCGTTATTTCGTTTGATATCCTCCCACATGGTGCAACTGTCAACTCTAAAGTGTACTGTGATGCCCTCAGGAAATTGAAGAAACGGCCTCAGTGTGGCCGTCACCACAAAAATGCAAATGAGCTACTGGTTCTTCACGATAACGCAAGCGCTCAAAGAAGTCAACGCAAACCGGAGGCGGTCACAAAACTTCATTGGACTGTTCTTTCTCGTCCACCCTACAGCCCAGATCTCGCATCTTCCGACAAAATATATTCGGCCCACTAAAGGATTCACTCCACAGGAGTGATGGGCAGGTTACTCATGCAGCACTAGCAGAGTGGCCGGCCCCGGTGGCCGAGCGGTTCTAGGCGCTTCAGTCCGGAACCATGCAGCTGCTACGGTAGCAGGTTCGATTCCTGCCTCGGGCATGGATGTGTGTGATGTCCTTAGGTTAGTTTGGTTTAAGTAGTTCTAAGTTCTAGGGGACTGATGACCTCAGATGTTAAGTCCCATTAGTGCTCAGAGCCATTTGAACCATTTGGATAGCAGAATGATACCGTGCAGGCATACAGACCCTCCCAGTGAGGAGGCGTAAGGCGGAGAGTGTTTTCAAAATTGTTTTTTGTAGCCAGAAGAGTGTTTTAGAATCCTCAGTAAAACCAACCTGCTTTCAGAAAGAAATGTGATGTGTTACTTATTGTACGTCCACCATAGAAAGGAAAGAGGTAGTATTCGAAGATGAGGTATTCGAAGATGAGATGAAGCAGCAAAGAAAGATCTCGAGCCGAGTCCGGTGTGGACGTCAGCGTCTGTACATCACAGGAAATCTCTCCTCCCTGCGCGCTCTGTTTGGGCGGAATTCCTCATTGACCTGCACGCACACATCGGAACATTGCTACGCGCCTGCCAGTACGCTGCTGCATTCTACGCAGTTGTAGCTGGGTCTGCGCCGTTCTGCCGTGCGGACGCGTCTTAAATCGGGACAAGGATCCTGGAGTGGACAACATAACCTCATTATTAATGAGATCCTTGGGAGAGTGAGCCAAGACAGAAAGATTCCATCCGGTGTGCAAGAGATATGGGACGGGTAAAATACCCTTTCTGTCAGACTTCAAGAAGAATTCAGTAATTCCGACTCCAAGAAAGGCAGGTGGTAACAGGTGGGAGTATTACCGAACTATGAGTTTAATAAGCCATAGTTGTAAAATTCTGACACTGATTACATACAGAAGAATTTAAAAAGTTCTATTAACTAACCTCGAGGAAGCTCATTTCGTGTTCCAGAGAAATGAAGAAATCGTACGATTTAACCTAGAGGACATTTAAAAAAAAGTCCAATCCACGTTTACAGCATTTGCAAATTTAGAGAAAACTTTTCACAAAGTTGACTGGAATACACTCTTTGAAATTCTAAATGTAGCAAGATCAAAATACAGGGAGCGAAAGGTTATTTACAATTTCTATAGAAACTAAACAGTAGTTATAAGAGTTGACGGACAGGAAAGGGAATAAGAGATTGTGTAGGAAATGAGAGAGGGTTGGAGCCTATCCCTGATGTTATGCAACCTGTACATTGACAAAGCTGTGAAGAAATTCAAGGATAAATTTGAAATAGGAATTAATCTTCGGGTCTAAGAAATACAAACTTTGACGTTTGCTGACAACACTATAAATCTTTAGGAGACAGCAGAGGACTTAGAAGAACAGTCTGAATTTCAAACTTAGTGGCGATCTGTTTTCATCCAGACTTCATACTTCTTTTCTTCAGAGAGACGTCTTCAGTGATGAGTTTTATGTTATGCCTACACTTCTCCTGGACTATGTTAAAATTTTCTTGTTTTGCTAAAATACAGCACAATTGACAAAGCCGGCCAGAGTGGCCGAGCGGTTCTAGGCGCTACAGTCTGGAACCGCGCGACCGCTACGGTCGCAGGTTCGAATCCTGCCTCGGGCATGGATGTGTGTGATATCCCTAGGTTAGTTAGGTTTAAGTAGTTCTAATTTCTAGGGGACTGGTGACCTCAGAATTTAAGTCCCATACTGCTCACTAAGATTACAATGTAGTTGAAATTACGATGAAAACCTGAAACACTGTATAATGTAACTCGCAACTGACGCAAGGTCAATACCTCATGAGAAAGCCCATTCTGGTTACAAAGATAAACATGCAATTTCTCCACTTACATTGTCGCCAAACCCAACTCTCATTTTATCGGCCATTGATGATCCTCGAAAAAATCATTAGTTACTTACATATCACGGTAGATAAAGAAGTTTCCCACATTAATAATATGACAAAATACTATCCTTTCTGCTTACTACCGTTTGCCAAAATCTCAAATTGTTTAAGAGATATGTGGTCTGTTGTGAGCATTTGAATCTGGCTTTATCGTTTGTGTACACAAGCTGAAATGAATGTTCTACACATTATCTATTTTCCTGTGTCTGTAGAAACATACAGATCTCCTAAGAAGTTTAAAGAATAATTCAATGTGTTAGCCGCATTTCATATGACGTAATGCATGGCCTAACATGCTGTAATGAAACAAGCACGAAAGGTTGCCAGAATAAAAAAAGAAAAATCATTCTAGTACCAATATGTAACAGAAGCGCACAGTATAAGCCACTTTCGCCAATTATTTAAAATGTCATATGTATTGAGAAATCACTGATTTTATGCTCTCTGATTGCGAATTAGAGGTAAAAAGTAATGCAGTCGCGTATCATATATAAGCAAACACCCCAACCGCCATATGTAGAGGCCGTCAAATGCCAAGAAAGCCAGAATTCAGCAGGGTTTGGCAGAGTTCGAGAGTTCCAGCAAACAGGACAGATACAAAAGCAGCCGTCTTGGATGAACGAGGCTACAGCAGAGACCATGTAAGTGACCAACCAGACTATTAACTTTACGCACTAAAGACTTTCAAAAGCTTGCCTGTACATTACCTCTGGAGTACGGTTATTGGTTTCCATTGCAAATTTGCCAACAGGTATCTATGTCTGTAAGTCACTTACATTGTGACAGGTACTGAAACCTAAGGTTTCGATTACTACAATGGAATTGTCACTTCCACGGCTCATGGTCTGTTGTACCTTGCATTACTGCATATACAAATAAAATAGTTCCTGCATCAGTCACTTATTTATTTTGCCACTACGCGTTTCGATGGTTCACACCATCATCTTAAGGTGGAGAATTGTTTATTTATGTAGCTAGTGTTGATAAAGAGGACAGACATCTCTACATGAAATGATGGTGTGAACCGTCGAAAAGTGTAGTGGCAAATAACAAGTTACTGATGCAGAAATTGTTTTATTTGTATTTATCAACAGTCGAAACCATCATAATACGTCTCCTGCGGACGAAATATTTATTACGATACCGAAGCTTCATAGAGTTATCATCCACGTGGCCGTGTGTTCTGGTAATTGTTGGAAAATCTAGTAAGCCTTACGTATATTTTTATAGATCAATGTCTGTGCTCTTCAGCATGTTCTTTGCTAACACATGAAGAAGCTACAAAAAGCAAACCAGTAAGCCAACCCTGAGTCTCACTTCCCCTATCAACAGATCTACCTCCCTAGCCTAACGTGAGAGTCATTCTGTGTTGTCTCCAAACACACAGATCTGAAAAATCTCAGGTTTACCCCATCGCCGGTTCATTCCTATACATAACCACTCACGTACCAAGAAACTTCAAAATCCTGTGTCATCTCTAATCTAAAAGCGAACTTCTGATGTATGTTGTGACCCACGTCTTGTTATGACAATACATCAAACGGAAAATCTCATAAAGCACTATATGTGATTGCTAACTATTCGAGTTTTGTGCCATTTGTTATTTAATTTTGAAATATCAAAAGAACTATGACCACTAGCGAAATGATAGACAGTTTGTGACAAAGCAGACGAATGAGGCTATGAGATGTAAAACAGTCTTTTTTTTACCGAATAGTTTCCTTAAATTCTTTTGAGGAAAGTAGCAGAGCAGCCTGCGGGTGTGTGACATTCTCTTTTGTCTCACACATCAACTAGTATTATCATGAAACCCAGTGTACCAGGCTGTGTAGTCAGAAGTCAATAGAACTGCTGACTGACCAGCGCAGGTAGCATTTGGAGAAGCATACAAAGAAAACGGCACTACAGCAGACACAGAAAATATGCGTACGTGCTAGCAGTTTATGGAGACTAGTTCGGAGCTGTCTCATGAATCAACATTACTAACATTACAGTGTGAGATAGGCTCAAGACTGTTTCCCATCTGCCCACAAAAGGCGTCTCTTACGACTTCTTTACGGTGATCTAATTCATTTGTTACCTTTATCAAGCTAATTTTTAATAAATGAAATTGCAACTAAAAATCATCAGCATAGGTACAGATATTTTTTTAACTCAAACATTAAATATTGTCATTCGATGATACGCTTCTTGGCACCAATTTTGAAATGGGAGTTCGTCACTCATGGACAATGTCTCCTACTCGAAGCTTTCCCACATTGCAGGGAGGATGGCCTTGTGGAGTAATTAACCTGTCTCCCTACTGGCTTGCACAGCTACATCAGTAACATGTCCTGTAAATCATCGACCGCAGTGACATAGATGCCAAATTTTTAAACTGATTTGTGCTTACTATTTAATTTTACAGCGTGGTACCGCGTGCTAATCATGGGATCATAAGCACTCATTATGATTTGTGGAATGCTATTTAATTGGGTGATTTTATATTTATAGCAAGTATTTAAATAGGTACGTACAGTATTAATTTTTTTAGCTTTTTTTTATTTTGCTCCTTAAGGTAGAATGGACTTTCAGAGTCTGGCCCACTGTAGTATCGGGTTGCTTCCAGTCAGATACCAGATTAGCTGATAATGGGGCAGCGGCTGTCCCAGTTGCTAATGTTTGGGATAGAATTTCTAGGTAAAGCACTTGCTTTAAACCAAGGCAGATCTGCCTAAACTCTTGCTAAGAACTAGAGGATGGAACTATTTGTAATTCAATTCTGGGACATTAAACCCAAAGTAAAGCATGAAAGCCTGGTGAGTGAGAGTGTATTTACATGTCTAGTGAACTAGGTAATTTGCTCCAGATGTGCACCGTAACTATGACGCTACCGCGATGCGACCGACCATGATCGTTGCTGAATTCGCTCTTTCTGATTTCTATATTGTGTCGTCTGTTATCTGTTGCCTGCTGGTGAGTCGAAATTTAAATTATTGTGCAGAAAGAACGTTGTGTTAGTCAAGTGTGACGTTACATCCCTTTTACTTTGCGACTGTATCGAGGTTTTTGGCAGATCATAGTACGCAGAGCTGTACATAATTTTTTTAGAAACTGAGATATCGACACAAATATTCTTTTAAATGGAACAATGAACATTTCAATGGCTTTCGAAAGCTCTTAAAAAGGGAGTACGATGATATAACGCTTGTCAACGATGACGTTCAGCTTGAAAAATACCAAAAAACAAGTGCTAAAATTGGAAGTAACTCTGCTATTGCAGGGAAATGACCTGCAAGCGTATTTCAGATGGCAGGCTCCGACATTATATGCAGCAAGAAGACTGGCCTACGCCAGCAAGATAAAATTTCGCCGCTGTAACTCGGTGGTAAGCGTGTCTGCCTGCAGTGCAGAGGTCACAGGTTCGATTCCTAGTACTGCCAAGGATTTTTTTAATTTTGTTTCTTAATGGGAGGACTAGAATGGAGTGCACCCAGCCTTTTGATGCCATTTGAGGAGCTACCTGATTGAGAAGTAGCAGCTCCAAGGTCAAGAAATCCGACAAAGGCCATAAGGCAATGTGCTAGCCACATACTCCTCCTGAGGGGCAGAGGGTAACACGACTGTCGGTCTTCCCGACTGGCCCATCAGGGTCAGGACGTGCAGTTTCACTTTACTTATATAAAAGGTATATCACGTTGTCTCTAATTTGTACGACATATATACAGGAACAATTACGCTTTTGTAAGTGGACCGATGTGCTAACTTCTAGCCTACTCTGAAAATTGTTTCAAATGTCTATAAAATGAAGTGAATAACTTTCGTGGAAAAGTGTAAGCACTCGAAAGGCGTTATTAGACTTACGCTCTACAGTTCGGTAGTTTTGGTACACTACATAAACTATGCAGTGAATGATAGATTTACCTGTAGTACTGGTAGCATTGGAAGAGAAATACACATAAATGAACGTGTAAGAGAGAAGCTGTGAGCCGATGATTTCTCTTCAATTTTTGTTGATATGTTTGATTGTTTGTTTTGATCTGTAGTATTGGTAGCGTTGGAAGAGAAATACACATAAATGAACGTGTAAGAGAGAAGCTGTGCGCCGATGATTTCTCTTAGCTTTTTGTTTATTTCTTTGATTGTCTGTTTTGCACATAATTAGAGGTGTACATCATTTAGTGTTAGTCCGTTCTGTATTTTATATCCGTAGAATACGTAAACTGCATTTTATAAGTAATAAAAATTAGTTGATCACGAAACTTCTGAGTTTTTATGTAACCAAAGCAATTACTTGTGATTCAAGTATAGTTAATATGTAATAACTCACAGAACATATACACTCCTGGAAATTGAAATAAGAACACCGTGAATTCATTGTCCCAGGAAGGGGAAACTTTATTGACACATTCCTGGGGTCAGATACATCACATGATCACACTGACAGAACCACAGGCACATAGACACAGGCAACAGAGCATGCACAATGTCGGCACTAGTACAGTGTATATCCACCTTTCGCAGCAATGCAGGCTGCTATTCTCCCATGGAGACGATCGTAGAGATGCTGGATGTAGTCCTGTGGAACGGCTTGCCATGCCATTTCCACGTGGCGCCTCAGTTGGACCAGCGTTCGTGCTGGACGTGCAGACCGCGTGAGACGACGCTTCATCCAGTCCCAAACATGCTCAATGGGGGACAGATCCGGAGATCTTGCTGGCCAGGGTAGTTGACTTACACCTTCTAGAGCACGTTGGGTGGCACGGGATACATGCGGACGTGCATTGTCCTGTTGGAACAGCAAGTTCCCTTGCCGGTCTAGGAATGGTAGAACGATGGGTTCGATGACGGTTTGGATGTACCGTGCACTATTCAGTGTCCCCTCGACGATCACCAGTGGTGTACGGCCAGTGTAGGAGATCGCTCCCCACACCATGATGCCGGGTGTTGGCCCTGTGTGCCTCGGTCGTATGCAGTCCTGATTGTGGCGCTCACCTGCACGGCGCCAAACACGCATACGACCATCATTAGCACCAAGGCAGAAGCGACTCTCATCGCTGAAGACGACACGTCTCCATTCGTCCCTCCATTCACGCCTGTCGCGACACCACTGGAGGCGGGCTGCACGATGTTGGGGCGTGAGCGGAAGACGGCCTAACGGTGTGCGGGACCGTAGCCCAGCTTCATGGAGACGGTTGCGAATGGTCCTCGCCGATACCCCAGGAGCAACAGTGTCCCTAATTTGCTGGGAAGTGGCGGTGCGGTCCCCTACGGCACTGCGTAGGATCCTACGCTCTTGGGGTGCATCCGTGCGTCGCTGCGGTCCGGTCCCAGGTCGACGAGCACGTGCAGCTTCCGCCGACCAGTGGCGACAACATCGATGTACTGTGGAGACCTCACGCCCCACGTGTTGAGCAATTCGGCGGTACGTCCACCCGGCCTCCCGCATGCCCACTATACGCCCTCGCTCAAAGTCCGTCAACTGCACATACGATTCACGTCCACGCTGTCGCGGCATGCTACCAGTGTTAAAGACTGCGATGGAGCTCCGTATGCCACGGCAAACTGGCTGACACTGACGGCGGCGGTGCACAAATGCTGCGCAGCTAGCGCCATTCGACGGCCAACACCGCGGTTCCTGGTGTGTCCGCTGTGCCGTGCGTGTGATCATTGCTTGTACAGCCCTCTCGCAGTGTCCGGAGCAAATATGGTGGGTCTGACACACCGGTGTCAATGTGTTCTTTTTTCCATTTCCAGGAGTATATATATATATATATATATATATATATATATATATATATATATATATATATATATATCTAACTCCACGCCAAAGCCGGTCCCAAGCCCGGTTGATAAAGGAAGAGGGGGAGGAGTGACACCTCGTAAAAAAACCTTGGTTCATCTGGCCCGGGTGATAGTACCTTGTGAGGGCGCCTTGCCAGGAATACGGTGAAGACCTCAACGGCAGTGCAGGCTGAGATGAAGATCATCGGTACGGCGGAACTGGCAGAAGAGGCAGCCCAAATCCACTAGCGTCTGTTCTGGAATCCAACGGGTAATGGTCAGAGTCTGTTCACCTAGTTGGTGCGGCTGCTCCATACACTTCTTGATCTCAACAATCAAGTCGTAAACACGTGACCTTCATAGAAGATCACCACAAAACAAGTTTCAGCTTGAGTAAGCATGATGGAACAAAAGGAAAGAAATCCACTACACCAGGCATCAGTCTCTAGACTGAATCTTCCTGGACATCGGATTCTGGGGGACCAGGAATGTCGTGCGCAGGTGAGTCTGAGCTTCTCAAAATCTCTAAGACCAAAATAGAAAAACTTCATAGGAGCTCTCAACACGAACACACTCTCCAAAGTAGGTAAACTCAAACAACTCACAAATACTATGGAAAAATTCCACATAAATATCCTTGCGATTCATGAAACCATTTTGATTCAGGAAACTTCAGAATTTACAAAGGGAAACCTGCAGTCCAGCTGAACAAGGGACTCAAACAATTTGGCACAGCTCTTGTTGTGTACAAATCAATTATAGACTCAGTAATAAACTTCCATTCAACATCAGAAAGAATCTCGACAATCCCAGTAAAATCTGGAAACAAGGCATACACACTGATAGATGCACATGCCCCCACAAATGATTACAATAGAAAAGATCCACAGGCAATAGATGACTTCTGGGAACTACTGGAGGAAGCCTCAAATGAAATCCCTACTCATCACATGAAAATTATGTTAGGAGATTTCAATGGACAGCTCGGCAAAGAGAAAAACACAGGAAAACAACGGGATTTCATACAGCTCAAAAGAGAACAAATAAAAACGGCGAGAGACTGATAAACTTTTGTGAAAACTTTGATCTTTTAATCATGTCTACACAATTCCTTAAACCTGTAACCAAACTTACAACATGGAAATCACCGAATTCAAATTTGAGTGAATTTCAGATAGACCATGTTGCCATATCTAACAAGAATACCAAAGAAATACTCAACGTACGAACAAGAAAGGGTTTTTTTTTTTTTTTTAGTCAGACCACCATCTGCTGCAAATAAAGATTAGATTTCAACCTAACAGAAAGAAACCACCAATGAACAAAACAGTTGGAATTGATCCAGAATACCTTAAACTTAACAAGAGGGAAGTTCTCCAGGAGATTGGGCAGTCAAACGCAACTAACTGGAAAGAACTTGCAGAAGTACTAAAAAACACTATGAAACTTCGCAAACCCCCAAGAAAGAGAAAACATAGATGGTTGAACAGTGCATGTGATCAAGCAATAGCAGAAAGAAGACAAGCTTGGAAAACTTTCAGTAGCAACAGAACTACAGAAAAATGACAGGAATTGTTGAGAATACAGAAGAGTTCACCCAAGGAAATAAGAAGAGAAAGACGTAGATTTGATATAAGCCGGCTTAAAGAAATTGAACAAGAATTTATCAAGAACAACACCAGAAATTTTTACAAAATTTTCAAAGAAAACCTAACAAGGTATCAACCACCTAATCTGTGCTTTCGCCGACGCGGTGGATCACTGGAAACCAACCCTAAAAAAGAACTGTCAAATTTTAGCTAAATATTTTCACTCACTTCTCAACTGCGAGCCTCCGACAGAACAACTAGATTTCGAAATACCCACATCCAATCCCGATTCAAATCCACCATCACCTAAAGAGGTAAAGGAAATAATCAATTCTTTGAAGAACAAGTCTCCAGGGGAAGATTGCATCGTAGCAGAAGTATTATTTTATTTTATTTATTTATTTATTGTTCCGAGGGGCCAAATTAAGGAGAAGTCTCCATGGTCATGGAACGAGTCAATACATGAAATTATAACACGATATTAGAAACAGATCAAATAAAATATAAAAAAACATATTTAGGTGACAAGTCGTAAGTTTAAATAAAGAAAATCAACAATGTAACACTGGAATTTGCTTAATTTTTTAGCTCTTCCAGGAGCTCCTCGACAGAATAGAAGGAGTGAGCCATGAAGAAACTCTTCAGTGTAGACTTAAAAGAGTTTGGGCTACTGCTAAGATTTTTGAGTTCTTGTGGTAGCTTATTGAAAATGGATGCAGCAGAATACTGCACTCCTTTCTGCACAAGAGTCAAGGAAGTGCATTCCACATGCAGATTTGATTTCTGCCCAGTATTAACTGAGTGAAAGCTGCTAACTCTTGGGAATAGGCTAATATTGCTAACAACAAACGACATTAAAGAAAATATATACTGTGAGGGCAATGTCAGAATTCCCAGACTATTGAATAGGGGTCGACAAGACGTTCTCGAACTTACACCACATATAGCTCGAACAGCCCGTTTTTGAGCCAAAAATACCCTTTTTGAATCAGAAGAATTACCCCAAAAAATAATACCATACGACATAAGCGTATGAAAATATGCGAAGTAGACTACTTTTCGTGTTGAAGTGTCACTTATTTCAGATACTGTTCTAATGGTAAATAAAGCAGCATTTAGTTTCTGAACAAGAGCCTGGACATGGGCTTTCCACAACAGCTTACTATCTATCCGAACGCCTAAGAAGTTGAACTGTTCTGTCTCGCTTATAATATGCCCATTCTGTCTGATCAAAATATCGGTTCTTGTTGAATTGTGAGTTAGAAACTGTAAAAACTGAGTCTTACTGTGATTTAGCATCAAATTAATTTCCACAAGCCACGAACTTATTTCATGAACTACATTATTTGTTATTGTTTCAATATTACACACAAGATCCTTCACTATCAAGCTGGTGTCATCAGCAAACAGAAATATTTTTGAATCACCTGCAATACTAGAAGGCATGTTGTTGTTGTTGTGGTTTTCAGTCCTGAGATTGGTTTGATGCAGCTCTCCATGCTACTCTATCCTGTGCAAGCTTCTTCATCTCCCAGTACCTACTGCAACCTACATCCTTCTGAATCTGCTTAGTGTATTCATCTCTTGGTCTCCCCCTACGATTTTTACCCTCCACGCTGCCCTCCAATACTAAATTGGTGATCTCTTGATGCCTCAGAACATGTCCTACCAACCGATCCCTTCTTCTGGTCAAGTTGTGCCACAAACTCCTCTTCTCCCCAATCCTATTCAGTACCTCCTCATTAGTTATGTGATCTACCCATCTAATCTTCAGCATTCTTCTGTAGCACCACATTTCGAAAGCTTCTATTCTCTTCTTGTCCAAACTATTTACCGTCTATGTTTCACTTCCATACATGGCTACACTCCATACAAATACTTTCAGAAATGACTTCCTGACACTTAAATCTATACTCGATGTTAACAACTTTCTCTTCTTCAGAAACGCTTTCCTTGCCATTGCCAGTCTACATTTTATATCCTCTCTACTTCGACCATCATCAGGTATTTTGCTCCCCAAATAGCAAAACTCCTTTACTACTTTAAGTGTCTCATTTCCTAATCTAATACCCTCAACATCACCCGACTTAATTCGACTACATTCCATTATCCTCGTTTTGCTTTTGTTGATGTTCATCTTATATCCTCCCTTGAAGACACCATCCATTCCGTTCGACTACTCTTCCAAGTCCTTTGCTGTCTCTGACAGAATTACAATGTCATCGGCAAATCTCAAAGTTTTTATTTCTTCTCCATGGATTTTAATACCTACTTCGAATTTTTCTTTTGTTTCCTTTACTGCTTGCTCAATATACAGATTGAATAACATCGGGGAGAGGCTACAACGCTGTCTTAATTCCCAACCACTGCTTCCCTTTCATGCCCCTCGACTCTTATAACTGCCACCTGGTTTCTGTACAAATTGTAAATAGCCTTTCGCTCCCTGTATTTTACCCCTGCCACCTTTATAATTTGAAACAGAGTATTTCAGTCAACATTGTCAAAAGCTTTCTCTAAGTCTACAAATGCTAGAAACGTAGGTTTGCCTTTCCTTAATCTTTCTTCTAAGATAAGTCGTAAGGTCAGTATTGCCTCACGTGTTCCAGTATTTCTACGGAATCCAAACTGATCTTCCCCGAGGTCGGCTTCTACTAGTTTTTCCATTCGTCTGTAAAGAATTCGCGTTAGTATTTTGCAGCTGTGGCTTATTAAACTGATTGTTCGGTAATTCTCACATCTGTGAACACCTGCTTTCTTTGGGATTGGAATTATTATACTCTTCTTGAAGTCTGAGGGTATTTCGCCTGTTTCATACATCTTGCTCACCAGATTGTAGAGTTTTGTCAGGACTGGCTCTCCCAAGGCCGTCAGTAGTTCCGATGGAATGTTGTCTACTCCGGGGGCCTTGTTTCGACTCAGGTCTTTCAGTGCTCTGTCAAACTCTTCACGCAGTATCGTATCTCCCATTTCATCTTCATCTACATCCTCTTCCATTTCCACAATATTGTCCTCAAATACATTGCCCTTGTATAGACCCTCTATATACTCCTTCCACCTTTCTGATTTCCCTTCTTTGCTTAGAACTGGGTTTCCATCTGAGCTCTTGATGTTCATACAAGTGGTTCTCTTCTCTCCAAAGGTCTCTTTAATTTTCCTGTAGGCAGTATCTATCTTACCCCTAGTGAGATAAGCCTCTACATCCTTACATTTGTCCTCTAGCCATCCCTGCTTAGCCACTTTGCACTTCCTGTCGATCTCATTTTTGAGACGTTTGTATTCCCTTTTGCCTGCTTCATTTATTGCATTTTTATATTTTCTCCTTTCATCAATTAAATTCAATATTTCTTCTGTTACCCAAGGATTTCTACTAGCCCTCGTCTTTTTACCTACTTGATCCTCTGCTGCCTTCACTACTTCATCCCTCAAAGCTACCCATTCTTCTTCTACTGTATTTCTTTCCCCCATTCCTGTCAATTGTTCCCTTATGCTCTCCCTGAAACTCTGTACAACCTCTGGTTCTTTCAGTTTATTCAGGTCCCATCTCCTTAAATTCCCACCTTTTTGCAGTTTCTTCAGTTTTAATCTACAGGTCATAACCAATAGATTGTGGTCAGAGTCCACATCTGCCCCTGGAAATGTCTTACAATTTAAAACCTGGTTCCTAAATCTCTGTCTTACCATTATATAATCTATCTGATACCTTTTAGTATCTCCAGGGTTCTTCCATGTATACAACCTTCTATCATGATAGAAGGCATATCATTTACATAAATAAGAAACAGCAGTGGCCCCAGCACCGACCCTTGGGGAACGCCACACTTAACAGTGCCCCATTGGGACTGAACATCACTACCACTCTCAGTATTGCGGAGAATTACCTTCTGCTTTCTGTTCTTAAAGTAAGAGGCGAACCAATTGTAAGCTACTCCCCTTACTCCATAATGGTCCAACTTCTGTAGTAATATTTTGTGGTCAACACAGTCAAAAGCCTTCGTTAAATCAAAGAAAACAACATAGCGTTCGCAACCTTTTATTTAATCCGTCCAAAACCTCACAGAGAAAAGAGAATATAGCATTTTCAGTTGTTAAACCATTTCTAAAACCAAACTGAACATTTGACAGCAAATTATGTGAATTTAAATGCTCAAGTAACCTTGTATATACAACCTTCTCGATAACTTTAGCAAACACCGATGGCATAGAAATATGTCTAAAATTGTCAACATTATCAATGTCTCCCTTTTTATAAAGTGGCTTCACTACCGAGCACTTTAACCGGTCAGGAAACTGACCACTCCTAAAGGAAAAGTTACAGATATGGCTAAGTACTGGGCTAACATACATAGAACAATACTTCAGTATTCTGCTAGATACCCCGTCATATCCATGAGAGTTCTTGGTCTTTAGTGATTTAATTATTAACTCAATCTCCCTCTTGCCGGCCGCGGTGGTCTCGCGGTTCTAGGCGCGCAGTCCGGAACCGCGCGACTGCTACGGTCGCAGGTTCGAATCCTGCCTCGGGCATGGATGTGTGTGATGTCCTTAGGTTAGTTAGGTTTAACTAGTTCTAAGTTCTAGGGGACTGATGACCTAAGATGTTAAGTCCCATAGTGCTCAGAGCCATTTTTCAATCTCCCTCTTGTCAGTATCATGGAGGAGCATTTCAGGTAACAGTCTCGGAACACTTTTTTCTAAGAGCGCTATATGATTCCCTGTTGGGACTAGGTTTCTATTTAGTTCACCTGCTATATTCAGAAAGTGATTATTAAATAGTGTACATATATGCGACTTATCAGTAACACGGACATTCCCACTATGCACTGATTCTATATCCTCGACCTGTCTCTGCAGACCAGCCACTTCCTTTACGACTGACCATATGGTTTTAATTTTATCCTGAGACTTAGCTATTCTATCTGCATATCACATACTTTTTGCCTTCCTAATAACTTTTTTAAGCACCTTACAATACTGTTTGTAATGGGCTGCTGCATTTAGATTGTGACTCTTTCTAACTTTTTGATATAATTGCCACTTCGTTCAACAAGATATTCTTATCCCTCTAGTCAGCCACCCAGGCTGCCTGTTTGTGCTAGTACCCTGCTTTGAACGTTCTAACGGAAAGCAACTTTCAAAGAGCATGAGAAAAGTCTTGAGAAAAGCATTATATTTATCGTCTACTGTATCAGCGCTATAAACATCTTGCCACTCTTGTTCCTTGATAAGGTTTACAAAGGTCTCTACAGCAACTGGATCAGCTTTCCTAAACAGCTGATGACTATATTTAACACGTGTTGCAGCACAAAAACCTTTTAGAGTTAAAATTTGTGCATCATGATCTGAAAGGCCATTCACCTTTTTGCTAACAGAATACCCTTCTAGTAGTGAGGAATGAACAAAAATGTTGTCTATGGTTGTTCTACTGTTCCCTTGCACTCTCGTTGGAAAGAAAGTATGGGAATTAAATGACAATAATCTCACAGAAGCAACCCAAAGAATTATATCAAATATTTGGGAAACTGAACAAATACCTGCAGAGTGGAAATATGCATTAATTCACCCTCTCCACAAAAAAGGTGCAAAAACCGATCCAAACAATTACAAAGGAATTTCACTGCTCCCTGTAATATACAAAATTCCGTCAAAGGCCCTGTTAGACTAGAAGAACAAGCGGACCAGTTAATAGGGGAGTATCAGGCAGGGTTTCGCAAAGGCCGATCTTGCATCGAACAGATATGGAACTTAAAAACAATTTTGCAAACGAGAAGATGTAGAAATACTGTGGTAACTTTTGTCCATTTTAAAAAGGCTTATGATTCAATAGATAGACAAACATTATTCCACACTTTAGTGGAGTTCAGGATTGACAGGAAAACAAGGTCAGTTATTCAACAGGCATTAACAGATACAACCTCCAAAGTTAAATTCGTGGAAGAAACATCACAAGCATTTCATATCCATAATGGTGTTCGCCAAGGAGATGGAATGTCCCCCCCCCTTCTATTTAACATGGTTCTGGAAAAAACTGTGAGAATGTGGGAAAAGGAAATAAAAGCAATTCAGTTTGAGATTAAAAAAGAGCAGAGAATCAGAGTGAAGTGTCTGGCTTTCGCGGACGATCTTGCCATCCTAACGAAGAATAGAGAGGAAGCTAAACTTGCATTGGAAAAACTACAAGAAATCTCACAGAAAACAGGGCTGCAAATCTCCTACGAGAAAACACAGTGTATGAAAAACAAACCTGTAGATTATCTCCCCATTACTACCCAAAAGGGAAAGTGGCACAAGTTGCCCACTTCAGATGTCTGGGAGAGATAATCCAATCATCAGGACTGAACTCAATAGCCAATAGACATAATCTTCAGATTACAAAAAGCGTATAAGCTGACTTGGAATCACTATAATAAGAAATCTATTTATGTCAATGCGAAACTAAGGCATACAACACAGTAGTCCTACCAGAAGCACTTTATGCTGTAGAAACTACAGTGATTCATGGTCATACGAAGATAAGAGAGATTGAAAAGCAGGAAAGAAAACTTCTGTGGAAAATATATGGACCAGTGTTTCGGGAAGGAATTTGGATGAAGAGCCCAAATAGAGAGATTTACCAAAGTATAGAAACAATAACAGACACAATTAGAAAGAGAAGGATGAAATTTTATGGACATATCAGCAGGATGAATACAAGCAGGCTCACAAGGCAAATCTTTGAGATAGAAACAAGAGCAAAAACAAGACAAAGTGGATACTGAAACAGAACAAGACATTAAGGAACTGGGGATCACACAAGACAACATAAACAATAGAGAACAGTTTAGAAACATCATAAAGAAACACACATTTAAACAAGAACACACGAAGAACAGAACGAGAAAAAGATGGTCAGAAGAATGCAGGAGAAAACACAGTGAACGTGTGAAGAGAACTTGGGGAGGACAAAGAAAGAAGAAGAAATCATGACTACTGAAGTTCAATCACTCTCTTAAAAGGGAATAATCGAAAATAATACATACATACATATATATTATTTTCCCTTTTACAGGGAGTCGTGCCTCCCAAAATGACAAAATCTGACATTTTTCTTTTATGCAAATTATGAAAATATGGATGCTTATGCGTAATTTGGTGTTGTTTTTATTGAAATATTCGATTATTTACTATTTTAAATAAATATTTGAAAATAATCATGCAGTGACATTTCCGAGAATTTTGTTTTCCATCATTTCGCATATTGGCATTTTTCTCTGGAACTATATAGTCTAGAAGGCTGTGGTTTCTTTTGTTTTGTAGAGAACAGTCCGTTTCATAAGTTGCCTACACTGGCGGTACATCGCAATAAACGCTTTGAACTGTACGTTTGTTTGTGTTTGATAACAACAGTTATCCACTAGTCGCGTTTTAGTTTCTGTGTTTCCTATGATAGTTTTCGTCATGACTAAACCAAAAGGAGTGTTTAAAAAAATACGAACCAAAGGAAACAGGTACTACAGAACAAATACAGCAGCAGTAAAAAGAGTGGTTAGCGCCGAATGGCGTGATAATTTGGTTGTAAATAGTGACAGTCCTTCTACTCCTCCGAGTGCTTCCAAGAAAAAAATTGTTGGGTAATGATATAAAATACAACGCAGCTCCAGACAGTGAAACAAACTGCAATATCATTATTAATCTCCATATCCTTATTTCAGCTTTGTGTGAAACAGCGTGTTGTCGTATATGTGGAGGGCAACTTGAAATTTCGGGAAAGCTATCTCAACGCAATGGTCTAGCGCCTACTAACAATTAATGTGTTTGAACTGTAAAAGCGAAAATACTTTCAAGACTTCAGAAGTAACTGTAAAAAATGGACTTTTTGACACTAATCTAAGATACTTCTATGGAATTAGATGCATAGGAAACGGCCATTACGCTGGTAAGGTTCTTTGTGGCTTGCTGAACCTCCCTAGTCCCCCTACAAAATCTATCAAATTCAACTCCATAGTAAGAAATAGTGTCAAGGCGTGTGGTATGGAGTCAATGACTACAGCAGCAGAGCAGGCTGTAGCAGAAAATGGTAGTTCTGACATAGCAATATCATTCAACGGATCCTGGCAAAAAAGAGATTTCCAGTAAAAGAATTCATGTGCATCTTTTATCAGCATCGACAATGGGAAAGTGTCGGATGTTGATGTGTTGACCATGTACTGTCAGGATTGTAGGCAAGCAGGCAAGAGTACTGAAAAGCAAACCAAGCATGAAATGAATTGTCAGAGAAACTATGAAGGAACTAGTGGAGGGATGGGGTTGCTTCTGCAGTGAAAATGTTCGAACGTTCCCAGCATGACCGTACTGTTCGCTACATGAGTTTTCTTGGGAATACAGACTCACGATCGTATAAGGCAGTGGTGGGGAGTAAACCCTATGGGAATTTGTCAATTACGAAACTAGAGTGCGTTAATCATGTGCAAAAGAGGATGGGCACGAGACTCCGTAGCCTCAAATAGCAGTTGGGAAGTACCAAGTTATCTGATGGTCTAAGTATAAGACGTCGACTGACTGATAAAAAATTGATCAGATTACACAATATTATGGTATGGCTATTAGAAGTAACAGAGATAATTTAGATGGTATGAAGAGAGGTGTTTGCGCAATTTATTTTCACAAGCTGTCTACAGATGCTGAACCAATAGACAACCTGTGTTCCACTGACTGGTGTAAATACTTGAAGGCAAAAGAGGAGGGTAAAGTACACACTTTCTCGCACAAAATTACTATACCAAATGCTATTATGCTTGCCATAAAACCTGCGTTTCAGAATCTTGCCCAACCAGAGCTGTTGAAGAAATGTCTCAACGGCAAAACACAAAATGCGAATGAATCATTTAACAATGTTGTATCGTCAAGGATACCAAAAAATGTGTTTGTTGGAAGGTCAGTCTTTGAACTTGGTGTTTTGGATGCTGTTCTTACTTTTAATGATGGTTATTCTGGAAGACTACAGGTTTTGGAATATCTTGGCATTCATAAAGGTTGCAACACCACTGAAAGTGTGATGGACTTGGACCAACTGCGAATCGTGAAGGCAGAGATTGCAACAAACAAAATGTCAAAAGAAGCCAGATCCAAGAGAAGGAGGACAGCACTGGGTTAAGAAGATGAAGCAGGAGATGAGGACTACCATCCAGGACGATTCTAACATATTTTTTATGTATCAGTTGGCTTTATATTAAAATTTTTTCTTTAAACGCAATTATCTCAACATGACATTTTTCAGTATAAAAGCCCCTTTTTCTCAGAAACTAATAAATCTACATCAATGAATTATTTACGACATAACATAGATAGCACAATGATGTTGAAGCACTACTTTAGTAGTATTTACTGTAATAGTTAGAATTCAAGAAATTAAAATCATGAAAATTTACACCCAAAAATTATATGTTTAGGGAAAAAATCTTAATTTTTTTCCTGTTGTTATTTTAAAGTGATTGTAGAGCAATACAGTCACAAAACATGGCAGAACATGTGATAAGAACACCACCTTTATATACTCAACTGTTCCTGAGAAAACGGGGCATTTATATAGCCAATTTAATATTGTCAAGATAGGGCGGTACTACTCCCCTTAAGAGAGTGATTGAACTTGATTATATATATATATATATATATATATATATATATATATATATATATATATATATATATATGCGAAGTGTTGAAGCGATGTTTGATACATTTTTATTTTGCGTTTTTTTTTTTTTTTACATTTTTGTTGAGGAAATAGCGTTTCTAGCGCTATATATATATTATTTTTACTACAACATCCCTCTTATCACATTACAAATCAATAATTTTCGAATAAAATCGGAATTAAATATTGAAAAGTTCAGTTTTGTTATAAATGCTGTAAACTTTTAAGTGACAGGCAGGGGGAGAACTGTTTGAAACAAAACTTTTCCGTAGGTTATGCAGCCCTTTATATATATCCTCAATCAGTTTGTAGACGGTTTACCGCTTCCAGTTTTTAGGGGAATCTCGGATACGACCTTCACTGACCAAAGTTACTAGGAAAGCTGCCGGAGTCTACGCTTACTTATGACAATCTACGGTAGCCTGCGGTAGTTTTGCAACTGAAGGCGTGGTACAATGGTCCAGCCTGGCTCAAGGACCCAACCGCCGGCGTTTACATTGCAGTAATTGCTGGTTCCGGCTGTCTTGCCTTTCTATTTTTGCACATTTGTTGGACATTTTTGCAAAAAGTTTCACCGGCCAGTAGTCACAAACATTGTATCACTGCACTTCTCTTTTTCGAAAGCTTTTGAATGATGTCGAAAGGTATATAATTCCATTAAAAAGAAATATGCTTCAGTAGCTAACAGGATTAGCTGTGGAACGAAATGTTCCTGTCAGCATACAACGATTTGTTACAAAAGGCTTTCCGATATCTTGAATGGTTCACGAAATAAAAGTGATGTTACCTTCTATGCACTACCCGATCAAAAGTCAAGACTGGCGGATCCGCCACGCAGGAGACGAAGAGTACGCTATGGTGTTTTCAGTTGAGAATCAGTAGGCGAAGTGGGTCCGTCAAGAGAGCTCAGTGACGTCAGAGGTGGACCTGAGTAACAAACCCATCAGGAACATTTCAACCCATCTAAAGCTGCACAAGCCGACTGTTGATGACGTGATTGTGGAATGGAAACGAGACGGAATAGAAATCGTATGAAAACTGTGGAGAGTTACGAAGTGCTAGGAGCACTCCAGGTACCATACTGATTGTGCTTAGGTAGATGAAAAGAATGGACTACACTTGTCGGACAGCTCCTCATTAGCCACACATTTCTGCAGTCAGAGGTAAGCGACGTTTGTGGTGGTGTAGTGTGGCACGCCACTGGACACTGGATGACTGCGAAAGAGTGTTTGGAGTGACGAATCATACTCTACCCTGTGGCAATCCGATGGAACGGTTAGTGTTTGGTAAGTGCCTTATGAGCGCCATCCGTCATCATGTGTAGTGCCAAGTACGGAGTTTGTGTTGCGGCTTGGGGGTGTTTTTCGCGATCAGCTTATGGTTCCTTATTGTGTTTAATAAAGCGCCAATAATAAAGGATGTGAACACATTTCAGAGCACTGTGTACAGCGTGGAGTTCAGAAACAACCGAGAGACAATGTTAGTTAGTTAGTTAGATGCCCATAGATCATTTGAACAATTCTTTTATCGAAATGTTTTGGAACGAGCCATTTTTCAGGATATTTATACATGATTAATTATACTACATTAATGAACACATTATTATTTCTAATCCTACTCATACAGCTCCATTTTTCTTTCTTCTTCAAGCAGCTACAAGTTTTTAAATAGAAGCTCGTCAATGGAATAGAATGATTTTAAATTCCATTTAAAACTTGTTTCGCTACCTGTAAGACAGTTTATGTTATTGGGCAAGAGATCATAAAGTTTTACTGCTGTATACTGAACTCTTTTGTGAGCTACTGATTGCTTTAACAGTGTGTGACAAAGGTCATTTTTTCCTCTAGTGTTGTAGGGATGGATATCACTGTTTCTCTCAAATTGTGATGGATTGTGACGAATTTCAATAGCGGATATATGTATTGTGACGGTACAGTTCAAATGGTACCTACACGCCCTCCGTCGGTGAACACCACATATTATCATTATTGCTCGCTTTTGTGCAATCAATAACTTCTTTCTAACTAATGAGTTACCCCAGAAAATTATACTGTAAGACGTTATTGAGTGGAAGTATGAAAAATATGTCACGAAGTTGATACGTTTGTTTCCATGATTTTCAATTTTACGGAAAGCAAATTTAGCTAAACTTAATTGTTTGATAAGTTCAGGAATATGCTTCTTCCCGTTCAAGTTTTCATCAATATGTGCACCCAAAAATTTGGAGCATTCTGCCCTATTTATTGACTCGAAGTCAAGTGCTACATCACTTGTTGTTCTGACTTGTTGTACAGAACTGAATATACACTCCTGGAAATGGAAAAAAGAACACATTGACACCGGTGTGTCAGACCCACCATACTTGCTCCGGACACTGCGAGAGGGCTGTACAAGCAATGATCACACGCACGGCACAGCGGACACACCAGGAACCGCGGTGTTGGCCGTCGAATGGCGCTAGCTGCGCAGCATTTGTGCACCGCCGCCGTCAGTGTCAGCCAGTTTGCCGTGGCATACGGAGCTCCATCGCAGTCTTTAACACTGGTAGCATGCCGCGACAGCGTGGACGTGAACCGTATGTGCAGTTGACGGACTTTGAGCGAGGGCGTATAGTGGGCATGCGGGAGGCCGGGTGGACGTACCGCCGAATTGCTCAACACGTGGGGCGTGAGGTCTCCACAGTACATCGATGTTGTCGCCAGTGGTCGGCGGAAGGTGCACGTGCCCGTCGACCTGGGACCGGACCGCAGCGACGCACGGATGCACGCCAAGAGCGTAGGATCCTACGCAGTGCCGTAGGGGACCGCACCGCCACTTCCCAGCAAATTAGGGACACTGTTGCTCCTGGGGTATCGGCGAGGACCATTCGCAACCGTCTCCATGAAGCTGGGCTACGGTCCCGCACACCGTTACGCCGTCTTCCGCTCACGTCCCAACATCGTGCAGCCCGCCTCCAGTGGTGTCGCGACAGGCGTGAATGGAGGGACGAATGGAGACGTGTCGTCTTCAGCGATGAGAGTGGCTTCTGTCTTGGTGCCAATGATGGTCGTATGCGTGTTTGGCGCCGTGCAGGTGAGCGCCATAATCAGGACTGCATACGACCGAGGCACACAGGGCCAACACCCGGCATCATGGTGTGGGGAGCGATCTCCTACACTGGCCGTACACCACTGGTGATCGTCGAGGGGACACTGAATAGTGCACGGTACATCCAAACCGTCATCGAACCCATCGTTCTACCATTCCTAGACCGGCAAGGGAACTTGCTGTTCCAACAGGACAATGCACGTCCGCATGTATCCCGTGCCACCCAACGTGCTCTAGAAGGTGTAAGTCAACTACCCTGGCCAGCAAGATCTCCGGATCTGTCCCCCATTGAGCATGTTTGGGACTGGATGAAGTGTCGTCTCACGCGGTCTGCACGTCCAGCACGAACGCTGGTCCAACTGAGGCGCCAGGTGGAAATGGCATGGCAAGCCGTTCCACAGGACTACATCCAGCATCTCTACGATCGTCTCCATGGGAGAATAGCAGCCTGCATTGCTGCGAAAGGTGGATATACACTGTACTAGTGCCGACATTGTGCATGCTCTGTTGCCTGTGTCTATGTGCCTGTGGTTCTGTCAGTGTGATCATGTGATGTATCTGACCCCAGGAATGTGTCAATAAAGTTTCCCCTTCCTGGGACAATGAATTCACGGTGTTCTTATTTCAATTTCCAGGAGTGTATGTAGTGTGATTTTAAAGTGTAAACTTTCACGGCTGCAAATGTCACATTTAACAAAATTTTCCGGGCTATTTCGCTGTGGTCGAATGGATCTTACTTCAAAACACGACATTTGTCCCCAGCTGCAGAGGACATTTTCGAGGGGGGGACGGGGGGTCGTTAGCTTTGGGGATGTGTAAGTGGGAACTACAAAAAGGTCAAAAACGACTCGAAGAACATAGGGGCAATTGCAGAAGAGGGGAGATTGACAGATCAGCTGTTGTCGAACATGTTTTACAGCCAGGAGACCACTACATTCATTTTGATAGGACAAGTACTGGCAGCTGCAAGCGGATACCATGAAAGGCTGTAGAGAGAGGCCGTAGAGATTGCAAAACACCCCAGGAATTTCAATAGGAAGGAGGAGGGCGTGACATTTAATGACATTTGGAGTCCGGTGCTGAAGAAGATGTGTACCAATCTTCCATCATGGGATGACAGTAACAGCGGAAGACGGCAGTTTACAATGGCCAGTCGCGCTCGCGGATTCAAAACGAGGCCTACGAGAAAGACAGGCTGCGGCGCGTACCTCACGAAAGTAGTCCTGCGCTCGGTCGCTCAAATTAGCAGACAAACTACATTTCTACACCTGTTAACTCGTAACTAGGCGTGTCCGTACAAACTAAAACTGAATCTTCTACTGGAATCCGCTATTATGGAATATTACTGTTATTAGTCCTATAATGATGGGAAGTCCATGGGCCTACTTATAATTTGTTACAGCTGTACTGGCGTACAATAAAATAAAATCTTGCTAAAATTAATATCAGTTGCATAAGGCACCACTTCCAGCATGTGATGAGTACTGTTAAGCAGAAGAGACTAAATGCTATAAACAAGCCGTTATACCATTTATATCGAGTATTGATCTTAAATTAAATTTTGCTGTAGTCCTGTTGATCAGCAAGACTTCTTAATAGCAGATTCTAGTGGAAGATGCAATTCTCGTTAGTACTTACACGCCCAGCCGCGAGTTAACAGGTTTAGAAACGCATTATGTCTGCAGTGCTGAGCGAGCGAGCGAGTTCAGGACTACCTTCGTGGCGTACGCGCCGCGGTCTGTCTTTCTCGTGGGCCTCGTTTCAAAACATGAGACGTCACGCCACTGCGCGGAAGCTCGCCGAAGCGGAATTTTGCGGTAGTCAGTAGCGAGCCAGGGTGTGAAAGGGACATTCAACAAAACTACTACCCCCTCGAAAATGTCCTCCGCGGACGGGGACGAAACTTCGGGTCTTAAAGTGAAATCCATTCGACCACGGCATTTTATTGATTATATGTAGTGTGCTTTACAAAATTTAGGGAGAGTATTTTCAGAGAACCACTGACCATAGCCCGAAGCTGAAACCAATGGAACACTTTTGGGAAGAGTTGAATTGAAGCCGTCCTAAAGACGATAGATTGATGCAGCCCATATTAATGTGCACTAATAGGTGTCCCACATGAACGGTAGGTAATAGGCTTTCTACGTTAGCAAACCAATTGCCTTAATGCGACGTGCAACCGCGATGTATCCTATGGCTAAGCCGGGAGCCACCGACGCCGCATGCCAGGAATGCAGCCGTGGAGGTCAGTCACCCGGGAAGAGCGGCGGGGCGTGCCCCTGTTTGTTGAGGATGGTTGTGAACGCGTGTTGCTCGTGTCCTCACACCGCGTGTTTGTTTGGATCTGCAGCGGGAAGCGGGCCCACTCCTCCCAAAAAAACACACGGCTGCGATCATAGAGACGTTTTTGGACGCTGGCTTCCCCACGGCGTCGTTATGAAGGTCAACAATCCCGTCGCGAGGAACATCTCTGTCGTTTTCAGCCCTTACGCGTATCCAGCTTCGTTCTTCCGATCGACATCGTAAATTAACAGCAACATGCTTACAGTACACGTATACTACATTAAGAATTCCTGGAAAAAAGTGTGAATGCCAGTGATGTGATCCGCTAATTTTCTGGACTAGATATGAGGATGCTTTTATTTTGTCAAATGACCAGATTTAAAGCCACTTCAAGTTAGAAATGAGAAGGAACAAGACGCCCTGAAATATTAGCTCAGGCATAATGACCACGTTGCTTGCACTTGAGCACAAGCCTGTTATTATTCGCTGATGAAGGTGAAATAGAATGTAGCAGAAAGGCTACTTTTGTTCACGCTAGCTGTGTTTATTGTTCTAATTTACTTTCAGTCGACTTTGGAGCAACTATGGCTTCATCTAGACGCCCTTTGGCACTCTCATCGATATGAGGTGCCACCGCGAATATATTCTCCACTAACATCTAGTATGGTAACAATAAGACTGTCGACACTTACCAAACTATAGGATCCTGAAATACATTTACAGGCTATACTTGCGGTGGCGTATCACATCGATAACAGTACTAAAGTGCCTGAAGATAAATCCGTATCGTTTCGAACTCGTTTGCAAATAAATTTAAACAAAGAGAAGTGGAAGAAGAGTTGTGGTGTGAGAGATTAGCCTTTACTCTGCATAACAAAATATTTCACAGCGAATGTCGCCGGCCGAAGCGGCCGCGCGGTTCTGGCGCTGCAGTCTGGAACCGCGAGACCGCTACGGTCGCAGGTTCGAATCCTGCCTCGGGCATGGATGTGGGTGATGTCCTTAGGTTAGTTAGGTTTAACTAGTTCTAAGTTCTAGGGGACTAATGACCTCAGCAGTTGAGTCCCATAGTGCTCAGAGCCATTTGAACCATTTGAACAGCGAATGTCTAAAATTTTCAGTGCTAAGGAAGTAACAAACTCTTCCAGAACAGGCCATGAAGGCCCAACGGTACCGACCGGCCGCCGTGTCATCCTCAGCCCATAGGCATCACTGGATGCGGATATGGAGGGGAATGTGGTCAGCACACTGTTTTTTCCGGCCGTATGTCAGTTTCCGAGCCGCTACTTCTCAGTCAGGGAGCTCCTCAGTTTGCCTCACATGGGCTGAGTGCACCCCGCTTGCCAAAAGCGCTCTGCAAACCGGATGGTCACCCATTCAAGTGCGAGCCCAGCACGACAGCGCTTAAATTCGGTGATCTAACGGGAACCGGTGTTAGCACTGCGGCAAGGCCGTTGGCAAAGAAGCAACAAGAAACATACAAATAAACATTGAACATGAACAGTTACAACCGCAAGGAACTTTTTTTAAGAGGTTACCGGTTTGGGGCCGGCCGGAGTGGCCGAGCGGTTCTAGGCGCTACAGTCTGGAACCGCGCAACCGCTACGGTCGCAGGTTCGAATCCTGCCTCGGGCATGGATGTGTGTGATGTCTTTAGGTTAGTTAGGTTTAAGTAGTTCTAAGTTCTAGGGGACTTATGACCTCAGCAGTTGAGTCCCATAGTGTTCAGAGCCATTTGAACCATTTTTTTTACCGGTTTCGGTGTTTTTTAGACTATCTTCAGGCCTCACACCAAGTGGTAGCCGGTGGTAGCGAACGGAACAAGCACTACGACTAGTCGAACGCTATCTGCTCAATCGAGTTTCTGTTCATGTACATTTTTTTGCAATAAAAGAAAAAAACGCTCGTCTCTGAGAAAAATGTTTTCAAGAATTACAACTAGAAAGTCCGTTTGCGCAGATGGCTTTTTCCTCTTGTTACATCCTTAGTCGCTTATTATGAAAAGCCCTGATTATCTTGGGAAATGTTCGCCTAGGCCTTAATCCGAGTGAAATTAATGCAAACGATTTTTATTGTACTGAGAGCTCAGGACAGTATCTCCAAAATTAGTGGCGTTTCCATGAAGCACAAGTGTCAGCTGTTACTTTCATTCTCTGTAGTCAATTTGTTCAAGTGTGTACGTACCCCCCTAGATTAAATCATAAGCATACACTACGAACCATGGTGAGCGTAGTTGGAAAAAATCGTAAGTCCGAATATATAGTGCACTTGAGGACCGGCGTTACCATACAGCCTGGCCACATCGAAACAAGTTTAAACTTGTAACTGACACGTTCGAAAGGCCAATAAATACGAGTAAATAGGCTGTGTTTATCTCTAAGTACCTCCGGACTCCCCTCCCCGACCTCCCTTTAACTTCCACAAACCAACAGTTTACTGCGTACGCACGGTGGAAGATTCAGGTTTAGCGTTACATCGACGACGAGATCATTAGAGACGGAGCACAAGCTCTGGAAAGAAGGAAATAAGCTGTGGCCTTTCAAAGGAACTATCCTGTCATCCCCATAACGATTCAGGGAAATCACGGAAAACCTAAATATGGCTGTTCGGACAGGTATCATCCCCGCGAAAATAAGTCCAGTCTATTTGCACTGTTTTCTCATTTTCAAGCTTACTGGGGCCAGTCCGCCAGAAGCGATACGCAACTATTTGGCTACCTTAAGGTTTACATAGTTACTCCTGACAGGTGCCCCTCGAGTTTGCTGATGTATTTCGCCTAGTGACGAGGCATTTGGCTACCTTAAGAGAGTCATAGTTACTTCGCTAGGTGCGCATCTGCACGCATCGCTCATACATTTGTATATACGACCTGTGTCCTTTCGGTCGGACATGTCCGATAGAACCGACACCACTCAGATATACATTTCTGAAGAAGAAGAGGACGGCTCCTCGACGTTTGTTTCAGTGCGAATTCCCAACTATGATCCGAACTCCTACGGGATCAGGATTTGCGAGTAGAGAGATTAATAGACGACGGATGCTGCATCGCAGCAGGCGATAAGTTGTAAATTTGAGTCGGTCAGGAACTGTGACCAGATGGCCGATGCAGCAGCCGGCACAGTAGCTCAGCGTGTTCGGTCAGAGGGCTGGCTGCCCCGAGTAGTAAAAAAAAAAAAAAAAAAAAAGTTAAGTATTCATAGATGAACTTGAAGGGATGTCATGAGCCGTCTGCCCAGACAAAATGCCGAAAACACCGAAGAAGAAAGAAAACAATCGGTTAAGGCAACCGCTCGCGAGAAGCCGTGAATCCAGGTTCGAGTCCCGGTCCGGTACAAATTTTCAAGTTTCGCCATTGTATTACCACCATGCCCTGTGCCGCTAGCCGTCTCGATTTCCACTCGTTTCCTTCCCTTTCCTGTATTTCGTGTTTACAAATCACACAATTAACATATATATGAAGATAGTAACTGTTCTAGCGCGCGACTGCTACGGTCGCAGGTTCGAATCCTGCCACGGGCATGGATGTGTGTGATGTCCTTAGGTTAGTTCGGTTTAAGTAGTTCTAAGTTCTAGGGGACTGATGACCACAGATGTTAAGTCCCATAGTGCTCAGAGCCATTTAACTGTTCTAGAAAGAATAGATACCATTGAAGACCGTGCAGCTTCTCTAGAACAAATGATAATTAACTGAAACCCTCAGCTGCCGACAGGCGTTGTTGATATATCTCGACGGTGACAGCTGAAAATGTGTGCCCCGACCGGGACTCGAACCCGGTATCTCCTGCTGACATAGCAGAAGCTCTATCCATCTGAGCCACCGAGGACACAGACGAATAGCGCGACTGCCGTCTGTGCAAATGCGCAAAGGTTGCCCGAACTCTTCCGGGAATCGTCACCTTAGTGTGCGCGAGTAATGAGTGGATGGGCAAATATCTATTAAGTACATTACGTATGTAGATTGTGGACAGTTGGGAATGCGAGTCTCACGGGAAGCGTGCAAGGGATAAGTCCCTGCAGTCGCGCTGTTCATCTGTGTCCTCCGTGGCTCAGATCGATAAAGCGTCTGCTATGTAAGCAGGAGACTCCGGGTTCAAGTCCCAGTCGGGGCACACATTTTCAGCTGTCTCCATCGAGGTATATCAACAACACCTGTGGGCAGCTGAGAGTTTCAAATAATTATCATTTAACACAATTAACAAATCCGCAGATCCGGAAGAAGCCAATGGTTAACCCACATCCTCTAGTACCTTTCTAGCTTCCTTACCAGGACAAGTAATAGCAACATAAGATTCTGTCAGTTTATGAGATGTTTAATTAACACAGCGCTTGCGTGGAACGCTCGTAAGTTATTGTTCGTAGGAGTGGAATACACACCAGAGTTAACGGTAGATCTGCGAACCGATCAACTGTTTCTTTAATGAGGGAAAGAGTGTCAAAATGGATTTCAGTAAGATATACTAAAAAAAGCGTTCTATATCACTAAAATGCTTACTTCTGAAGTTGTCTGGATGTATAAGAAACATTTGTTTTACTAATGTTTTCTGCATAAACGTCGTGTAATCAAGCGGAGCATAAAGTTTTGGACTGATCTAGAACATCGAGGCATGCTTTCTTCCCATCCATGGAAAGGCAAGGTAACAGAGCTTATCCGTATCGTGTAGAGCAACAGAAACTTTAAATCCTTAGACAAACATTGCTTGTCAACTTTATACGATATCAACTGCCTTCGTAGATGTTACAGTTTAGACAGACAGCTCGCAGTATTTCTGTATCAAAGTAAATCATTTTTCATCCGACAAATATACTGTGGCAAACGGTGGACTAGGGATGCGGTGGTAAGAGAAAATCTTTGGATACTACGTAAATTTCTCTCATCTCAGGTGCTGCTTTCTGATCTTGAGAAAACGCGTAACAGCTGTTTACATTACAAGGTAATCAACAACCCATGCAAAGCGCACAGTTTAATTACATCTCCCCGCCTGGAGCAGTTCTGCAGAGAAACGTCTGTTGGGTGTGCTTAAGAGCGTGTACATCAGGATAAACATGTGCACTAGAGCTAAGATTAAATTAAGGTGATCAATGCTTGCAGACGCTCTCCTGATAACAACCAGCGGAAAACACAGTATTCCTGTAACTCGTAGAATATGTTTACATCTCATTTACTTGTGAAATAAGGGAACGAAGTAATAACGTAGGTTAGCAGCGTTTGCGCAGATCTATTTATCAGTGTTAGTATGGCGATAAACCGCTGGACTGGTTTAAAGGTATACGCCGTTTTTAGTGAATGGAAGTTCCCAGTTAGGAATACTGTGTGAAATGGTGGAAATTAAAATGGTGTGTATATGAACTACGCATTCAGTCACAAGAAATAAGTTTCATTTAGATTATGCAAGAGGACATTCGAATCTTCTGTTTCCATCTTCAGGAAAACATTGTTGTTTTCAGAATACGCATTCCATTTTCAGATATATCAAGAAAACCAATCTCATATATATCAGTTTAAATAAAATACGGTCACGCATGGACAACCGATAACCGCCGGTATCCAGCATTACCGTTTTACCAAACATAAAATCACGTGATGCGAACCTTTGTTACAACATATACGAAACACACACTGACGGTGGACGGTACCAACCGAAACTGATGTCCTCCGACAGACGAACGTTCATCACGTCGTGCCTATATAAATAACAAATAACAGATGTTTCAAATGGCTCTAAGCACTACAGGACTTAACATCTGAGGTCATCAGTCCCCTAGACTTAGAACTGCTTAAACCTAACTAACTTAAGGACATCACACACATCCATGCCCGAGGCAGGATTCGAACTTCCGACCGTAGCAGTCGCGCGGTGCCGGACTGAAGCGCCTAGAACCGCTCGGTCACCGCGGCCGGCTAACAAATGACAAAATAGTGGATAAGATTAAGGATGAGAGTTGTATTACGAAGTTAACACCCTTACATCTACATCTGCATGATTGCTGTGCAATTCCCAGTTAAGTGCCTGGCAGAGGGTTCGTCGAACTACCTTTAAGCTACTTCTCTACCGTTCCACTCTAGAACGGCGAGAGAGAACAATTAACACCTACATTTTTTCGAGCGAGCCGTCCGGAGTGGCCGAGCGGTTCTAGGCGCTTCAGTCTGGAACCGCGCGACCACTGCGGCCGCAGGTTCGAATCCTGCTTCGGGCATGGATGTGTGTGATGTCCTTAGGTTTAAGTAGTTCTAAGTTCTAGGTGACTGATGATCTCAGATGTTAAGTCCCATAGTGCTCAGAGCCATTTGAACCATTTTTTTTTCAAGCGAGCTCTGATTTCTCTTATGTTATTATGATGATAATTCCTCAATATGTAGGTGGGCGCGAATAAAAATTTTCACACTGAGGAGAAAGCTGGTGATGTAAATTTGATAAGAACGACCGGGCGCAGCGAAAAACGTCTTTGTTTTAATGACTTTTACCTCAATTAGTGCGTCCTGTCCGTGACAGCCTCTCCCTTATTTCACGATAATGCTAAACGAGCCGTCATTCTCTGAACATTTTCGATATCCTCCGCCAATCCTATCTGATGCGGCACCCCAGAAGAGGGCGTACAAGCGTTATGTAGACAGTCTCTTTCGTAGACCTGTTGCATTTTGTAACTGTTCTGCCAGTAAAACGCAGCCGTTTGTTTGCCTTCACCATAACATTATCTATGTGATCGTTCCAACTTACGTTACTCGTAATTGTAATCCCGAAGTATTTACTTGAGTTTACAGCCTTTACATTTATGTGATTTATCGTGTAACTGAAATTTAGCGGATTCTTTTTAGTGCTCGTACGAATGACTTCATACTTTATATGATGTAGAGTCAATTGCCACTTTTTGCAGCATACAAATAACTTGTCCAATTAATTTTGCAATTCGTTTTCATCATCTGATAATTACATGACGGTAAATGCGATGATAATCTGCTAACAATCTACACACATTAAAAAAAAGTTTTGCATCACCCCGGTTCCCAGAACTCCTGGATATTGTATCACAGGCAGAGTCCCTTTGACTAAACCAGCCCAAAGATGTAAATAACCATGCATTAGCTGCGCCTATTAGACGGAGGGGGACGGACACCCGATCAGTTCCAGTCATTCCTCCAGGAAGGAGGTACACGGCTCGTGTTGTCTGTAGTTCAACCATGCCTGGACTGTCAATACCGCGGTTCGATCGCGTCCGCATTGTTACTTAGTGCCAGGAAGGGATCTCAACAAGGGAAGAGTCCAGTCGTCTCAGAGCAAACCAAAGCGATAGAGTAGATACAGAGAGACAGGAACTGTCGATGACATGCCTCGCTCAGGCCGCCCAATGGCTACTACTGCAGTGGCTGACCGCTACCTACGGATTATGGCTCGGAGGAACCCTGACAGCAACGCCACCATGTAGAATGAAGCTTTTCCTGCAGCCACAGGACGTCGTGTTACGACTCAAACTGTGCGCAATAGGCTGCATGCTGGGCAGATTCACTCCCGACGTCCATGACGAGATCGATCTTTGCAACCACGACACGATGCAGCGCGGTACAGGTGGGCCCAACAACATGCCGAATGGACCGCTCTGGAATGGCATCACGTTCTCTTCACCGATGAATGTCGCATATGTCTTCAACCAGACAATCGTCGGAGACGTGTTTGAAGACAACCCGTTCAGGCTGAACGCCTTAGATACACCGTCCAGCGAGTGCAGCATTGTGGAGGTTCCCTGCTGTTTTGGGGTGGGGCCGACGTACGCTGTTGGTGGTCATGGAAGGCGTCGTAACGGCTGTACGATACATGAATGCCATCCTCCGACCGATAGCGCCACCATATCGGCAGCATATTGGCGAGACATTCGTCTTCATGGACGATCTTCATGGATGACAATTCGCGCCCCCATCGTGCACATCTTCTTAATGACTTCCTTCAGGATAGAGAAAGCGCTCGACTAGAGTGGCCAGCATGTTCTCCAGACATGAACCCTATCGAACATTGCGAGCTAACATTCTATAGATGTTCGGGCTCACATGCGGTTCCTCTTGGTTGAAATGTCTTCGCTCAAACTCGTCTAGGGGTTGAGCCGCACGTGTCGCATTACACGCTCTAAATTAGACACTTGTGACCCTTTGGTTATATCGTCTGGCTGATGAAAAGTTTGCGAAATACAAAGCTAACAAAACATATAATAACAGTGATAATAATATCGGGAGCTAAATTAACGACCCATAAATGATGTAGGCCATAGAGTTGCGATTTGGTTAGAATAATGTTTATTCAAAAAGCAAACTAGCAGCGAAAGAGGTCGTAATTAGAATTACTGTTACACTCGAGCGCATATCCATTTGACACAGTTCGTTCATTCACAATCTCATCGCGAAATACAAGTTAGATACTCCACCGTGTTAACTATGCGAAAAGTTAGAGTTCACACCAGGCGCGCGGTTGCTCACCGCTCAGAGACTAAGTCCCACGATACCACACAACACGAAATTTTCACGTTGCTTTACTTCCTAGCTATCTGAAGACCGCTTACCCGCTTTCGCGTCTCCATCCGAACTGTTCCCTTTGATGTCTAGACCAGCACTGTCCCTCTCTGCCCGTCTCCGGCAACGTTTTCGACGCGCGCCGAACATCGTCACTCAACTGACTAGGGCGGTTCCCTTTCCTGAAGTCGTCCATCTGATTGGCTACAGCTTATTCTACATTATTGCACATTTTGACATATTTAAATAATCAAAGCTTGACCACTTTCACGTTCTAAATAAAGTAACAATAATATCCATTACATAATAAACGGTAAAGTCTTTTACATAAAGCAGACACAGTTTTCTTCTTAACTTTGAATGTCACGACCAGAAGCCTTGCACCAATGTTCTTTCTGAGAAATAAATAAAGAACACAAATAATTTTTATGCACTAAACTTTACAACAAATATTCTATTACCTAATGATTGAATAAGGTGTCATGCTGCCATCGTTCGACGTGTTTTGTGTGGAAGAACTAATGATCTGTTACTTAACTGAAGATACTGATAATTTAAGTTTACTGTATCTTTTAAACAAATTAAGTTACAGAGTTGATATTTACAACGTTTGTCATTTTAATTGAAATATCGTTCGTTAAGATCGACCAAAGCGTTCAGATTTTAGTATTCAGGTCTTTGTTACAAAACTTGTTAATTTCACTTTAACAGTAAATCAAAACTATTATAGAAAAGATCAATATTCGGGTTTTATTGGGATCACCATCAAAATTTATGGAGGATGACAGATTACAATTACTATGGCTTGAATCCGTGCACTACTACAGAATTAAATAGTTTTCATAAATATTTCCCTTTATGGCCGATCTTAGGTCCGCCATTTTAACACTGCTACGTCTCCTTGGCTACAAAAGCCTTCTACTGGGTTCTCGTCTGTCTCACTCGCACACTACATCGCTTAGGCCTCAACAGACAATAGACGCCTGTGAGTTTCCCCATCTCGTGGTGAATCTCCGCCCTTTGTGGCATCCGGTCCTGGACGACATGGTTCATTTCACAATTCCTGGAGGCTGACTCTTTCGACCATATACTTAAATGAGAGAGAAATGCTCGTTAACTCACAACATGCCTGGGATAGATTGAAAAGGGCTGTTTCTGGACGACGTGACCCACCAACCACTCAGAGGGATCTATGCCGAATCGCCGTTGAGGAGTGGGACAATCTGGACCAACAGTGCCTTGATGAACTTGTGGATAGTATGCCAAGACGAATACAGGCATGCATCAATGCAAGAGGACGTGCTACTGGGTATTAAAGGTACCAGTGTGTACAGCAATCTGGACCATCACCTCTGAAAGTCTCGCTGTATGGTGGTACAACATGCAATGTGTGGTTTTCATGAGCAATAAAAAGGGCAGAAACAATGTTTATGTTGATCTGTATTCCAATTTTCTGTACAAGTTCCGGAACTTTCAGAACCGAGGTGATGCAAAACGTTTTTTTGATGTGTGTAAGAGAACTGCTCAGATTGTCTCCTAAATCGTTTGTGTGGATCAGGAGCAACAGAGGGTCTATAGAACTTCCTTCAGGAACGCCAGATATTACTTCCGTTGTACTCAATGACTTTCCATCAACTATTACGAACTGCGACCTTTCTGACGAATCCAGTCACACAACTGAGACGATATTCCGTGGGTATGCAAGTGAATTAGAAGTCGCTTGTGCGGAATGTCGTCAAAGGCCTTCTGGAAATCTAGAATAATGGAATCAATTTGACGCCCCCTGTCGACAGCACTCATTACTTAGTGAGAATAAAGAGCTAGTTGCGTTACGCAAGAACGGTTTTTTTCTGCATCCGTGTTAGCTATTTGTAAATAAATCGCTTTCTTCGAGGTCATTCGTAATGTTCGAGCACAGTGTATGTTCCAAAATTCTACTGCAAACCGACGTTAGTGATACGGGTGTGCAATTCAGAGCCTTACTCTTATTTCCTGCCGGACGGTGTGGCCGAGTGGTTCTAGGGGCTTCAGTCTGGAACCGCGCGACCGCTACGGTCGCAGGTTCGAATCCTGCCTCGGGCATGGATGTGTGTGATGTCCTTAGGTTAGTTAGGTTTAAGTAGTTCTAAGTTCTAGGGGACTGATGACCTCAGACGTTAAGTCCCATAGTGCTCAGAGCCATTTGAACCATTTGTACTCTTATTTCCTTTCTTGGGTATTGATGTGACGTGTGCAACTTTTCAGTCTTTGGGTACTGATCTTTCTACGAGCAAGCGGGTATATATGATTGCTAGGTATGGAGCTGCATACCTCTTTTTCTGAGTGAGATACCGGAGTCATTATGCTCTTCTTTAAATGTAGCTAACGTATTATTTAACGACTTTTGTGGCCTCCTTCGGAAAGAAAACGGATGTTAGTAACCGCAAATAGCACTTTCCATATACGTAGCCGGAGAAAGCTCCAAAACTGAACGCACTGGCTATCGACACAGTGCATTTGCAGCCTTCTTGTTCAGCAATGCAGCTGAAACTGCGCCACACAGACACGGACAAAGTAAATACTCCGGAACTCGAATTAATAGAAACTGCAAACGCGAGTAACTCAGTGTAGTGAAGCAGATTAAATCATTTAAGAAAGGCAAGGCTACCGGTCCAGATTATATACCTGTAAGGTTCCTTTCAGAGTATTCTGATACAGTAGTCTCATACTTGGCCATCATATACACCTGCTCGCGTTCCCAAACTATTATCATAATAAAATAAGGGAAATCAGAGCTCGCACGGAAATATTTAAGTATTCGTTTTTCCAGCACGTTGTTCGAGGGTAGAACGATAAAGGGATAGCTTGAAGGTGCTTCGACGAACCCTCTGCCAGGCGCTTAATTGTGAATTGCTGAATAATCACGTAGAGGTAGATGGAGAAGGAACTTTGGGCTTCACTCTAAGAATGTTCCCATCTGTTTGTCGGATAGTGTGTTATTTGCGGTCTGTATAGTGCCATAGCTATAGGGAGTGTGCAAAACTGGGGAAACACCTTGAACATAGCGCATTAGCATGTCTAATACGGTGTACGAAAGCCGTTGGCATTTCAAAAAGCTTCCAATCGTCTCGGAATGGATACGTACGAGTGCTGTCGGGCTTTCAAAAGAATCTTATGCCTCTCTTCTTGCAAAATAGTGGCTAGTTCTGGTAACGATGACGAAAGTGGGTAGCGATTACAATCCCTTCTTTCGAAAGTAGACCACAAAGGCTCAATAACATTGGGTAATGGAGACTGTTGGCCAGAGGAGATGCGATAATTCATCCTTATCCGTGCGGGTGTGAACAGGGGCCCTGCCGTCTGGGAACAAAGCATACCCATTGAGGAACAAAGCCACGCGGGGTAGCCGCGCGGTTTTAGGCGTCTTGCCACGGTTCGTGGGGCTCCCCCGTCGGAGGTTCAAGTCTTCTCTCGGGCGTGTGTGTGTGTGTGTGTGTGTGTGTGTATGTGTGTGTGTGTGTGTGTTGTTCTTAGCATGAGTTAGTCTACGTTAGTTTAAGTAGTGTATAAGACTAGGGAGCGATGACCTTAGAAGTTTAGTCCCTTAGGAATTCACACACATTTGAACATTTGGGGAACAAACATTGTAGAATAAGATCGACTTGACTAGCAGGAATAGTCACATAATACTTGGCAGTAATATTACACTGCAGAGTAACCATGGGGCCCACGAAAACCATGATGTTGTTGCCCAAATCATCGAATCCTCGTCATGGTTCGATCTTGGGTCGCAAACTCGGCCAGAAGTGGGAAACAGTGTAAAACAAGACACAGCAGACCAAGTGACTTTCTTCCATTGCTCCGTAGTCCGAGTGTAATGGCTTCGGCGCCAAGTTCTCCCATTAAAGGTATTTTCCTCACTGATGAGTGGTTCTGGGATTCCAGCACGCCCTTCAGTAGCGCCCTACTTGTGGATTATGGAGTTCCTTTCATGGTTTGTTAGTATTGGTAGAGTTCGCAAGTGCGACTTCATTTTAGCAGCGACATTTGCAGTTGTCGTACTGTTATTTTTCGTCGCAGTCCACTTCATTAACCGTCTGCCATGATCACGCAACACATACTTTCTTACGCGTTGAGACTTAGCGGATGATGTTTTTCCGCTTTTCCTGTATGCGGTATAAATCTTCGATACGGTGCCTCTTGAAACACCAAACACTTCTGGGTCCCTTGGTTGCGGACACATCCACCATACCAGCAGCAATAATGTGCCAACGTTAGAATTCACTTTCCTGTGATGTAACGCACTCACAAATACTCAAAACACTTCTCTGACCACGACTGATACTTGCAACTCATTGAGGATATTGCGCAGGTGCCGTTCGTTGTCGAATAAAGCAACGCAACCTGCTGGCTTGGGCAGAATTTGCATTTACGTTCAAGTATGCATTTCTCACACTGTTTTCTTGTTTGCCCAATCCATGTACGTAGTTGACAAGCAAGAAGCACATAATAATGCGTCGCCTGTGATATAGTGATTATTGCATTCTTAAAACGGTGCAGTCGACAGTAGTACCTAATCTGTGTCATTGCTTGGTGTATGTGTGTAATATCATACAGTAAGAAGCACTGTTTGACTACTCCACGACGTGTAGTCAAAATGAGCGATATGACAGGAATGATCACTCGAAGCAAAGAAGTATAGTAAACATGGGTTGTAAAATGTATACCTTGAGAGATATGGGCACTTGTCCATCTTCGATACTGTGAAACACACCTGATCTGGTGAACGAGTGCTCATGGTTCTCGAAGTGTGCATTTTAGCACCGATGTTCACTAGACAATTTTTTTCTTAATCTGAACCACACTACTACTGCTAAAATATGGAAAGCAAAGAGCTTGAAGGAGAAGAGATGTGTTTCAAAGTGGTGAAAATGAAGCACCTTAGCTCTTGAGGTAAGTACAGGGTGTTAATAAATGAATATCGGGGTTTTAACGCTTTATTAATATTTATTATATTAAACTTAGAGTTATAAATGATATGTCAAATGAAACAGCAACTCAAACAGTTTTACCAAGAACCTTGTAAACCTCACTGGCATAGCGCAGTAAGCGATTGGTTGAACTTGACTGTACCCAAGCGCTGGATAGGCCGCAAGGGCCCAATGACAGGCTTGCTTTGCATGGCCTCCACGTTCACCCGACCTAACGCCATGCGATTTTTTCGTTTGTGGCTTCATCAAGGATTGTGTGTACGTGCCTCCGCTACTAGCAGACCTCCCTGAATTAAGAAACCGGATTGAAGCAGCTGTTTGCTACAATCACTGAAGACACACTTATCAACGTTTGGGAAGAACTCGGCTATAGACTTGATGTGTGCCGTGTGACAAATGGTGCTCACATTAAACATTTATAAGGTTCATGGTAAAACTGTTTGAGTTGCTCTTTTATTTGACATATCTTTATAAATGTAAGTTTAATGTAATAAATATTATAAAACGTTAAAACCCCGATATTCATTTATAAACACCCTGTATTTCAGGCCATATTTACTAGACTGTCGATTTCGAGTGATCGTTACTTTCACAGCCCTTAATATTGGCCATCCCTCGCGGGACACCCCGTGTAGCTTACAATTAGAGTCTCTAGATACCACCTCGTGTCTTCCAGTTAGTTACGTCTTAACACTTCGTTTCAGTTCGTAAATATGTTCGATACGCATTTAGATCGAGTTATCATTACACCATTTACAGTGCGCCGTAACCAACTACATCTTTGTCTCGGATAGAAAGAACAGAGATCAGATTCAACCAAAATATATAAATCTTTGGAAGTAGAAGCTGATAAGCGCAGTTACCACATTGTCCAGTACATGAACAAAAAAAGGTTGCTTGGGTAGCCGGCCGGAGTGGCCGTGCGGTTCTAGGCGCTACAGTCTGGAACCGAGCGACCGCTACGGTCGCAGGTTCGAATCCAGCCTCGGGCATGGATGTGTGTGATGTCCTTAGGTTAGTTTAATTAGTTCTAAGTTCTAGGCGACAGATGACCTCCGAAGTTAAGTCGCATAGTGCTCAGAACCATTTGAACCATTTGTAGCCGGTCGGAGTGGCCGTGCGGTTCTAGGCGCTACAGTCTGGAACCGAGCGACCGCTACGGTCGCAGGTTCGAATCCAGCCTCGGGCATGGATGTGTGTGATGTCCTTAGGTTAGTTTAATTAGTTCTAAGTTCTAGGCGACAGATGACCTCCGAAGTTAAGTCGCATAGTGCTCAGAACCATTTGAACCATTTGTAGCCGGTCGGAGTGGCCGTGCGGTTAAAGGCGCTACAGTCTGGAACCGAGCGACCGCTACGGTCGCAGGTTCGAATCCTGCCTCGGGCATGGATGTGTGTGATGTCCTTAGGTTAGTTGGGTTTAATTAGTTCTAAGTTCTAGGCGACTGATGACCTAAGCAGTTGAGTCGCATAGTGCTCAGAGCCATTTGAACCATTTTTGAACCATTTGTTGCTTGGGTACAGGTTAAACTCATGCATCCTTTTTATACGCGATTCAGCAGAAAGAACTAGTTTTCACACTCTGCCACTGCGTATTAAAATGATTCTGAAAAGTGATGCTCAGTTTTTGTCAATTAGGATTATACACGTGAGTCGTTTTCCTGGTGTGGAGCAAACTTCTCTACCTGTCTGTTTTAAGTGCATCGCAAGCACGGTTATGGTGTGTATGTTCCGAGTTTGTTAACTCTAGACACTGGAACCGATTATCTATCTTGGAGACTGGCTATAGCATATTCGTCTTCATTATTATTTCGCTAAGACAGAAATAAAATGTCACGCGCTGGTTGAACGCGTCATTTTTACCCCTTCTCCTTGTCACCTCTTCGCTGACCTGTGTCAAAGTCCACACAGCACAATATCACGGCTATAAGCTATTAAAGTTTGCAGCACAGCAACGTATAATTTCAACAAGAAATCACTGGTTTTGGACGGTCTTCAGATTATAAGAGAGAAACTGTAATTCATTCTCAGGAAATGGCATTGTCAATTCTTCCATGCCATGTTTACATCAACAGGACATCGAATGTGTCTATTGTTGATATTCAGTCGTCCCCCACAAATGTTAAGAGAAGAACTCGTTTTACTCTTTCGGGCTCAGTTGCTGCACGTTGGCGGGATAAATTATTCAAGATAAAGCTTCTAACAGCTGAAGGAAACAGCGACAGTGACAGAACATTTTCGGATGACCTGGCGATATGAGGTCAAGTGATAAATTTTATTCCCGGAAGCAGATTACCGCTAAGCGCCGCACTTGTATGTCGGGCTGGGTCACGCATCTCAGATGCTCGCAACGTCGAGCTGGTGTGTGTGTGTGTGTGTGTGTGTGTGCGTGTGTGTGTGTGAAGATATCAAAACTTTCTGTTCTTCCGAGCTAACGAATTCGCCGAATTTCTGGGGAGCTTTCTCTCGATCCAGCGTTCCTTAACGTTGTGCGCAGTTAACGTGACTTAATTCCAGCCATACTGACCGTAAGATTTTAGTGTCTTCTTTAATGAGTGACGAAGAATAAAGGCGACATTGTGCATATTACCTAGCGTGAAATGAGAACATTTTCTGGAAGCATTCTTTGTCTACACAGGAACATGTCCCTCCCATGACTGATGTTCTGTCTTTCATGTTCTCTTCATTTCGTATCAGAACTGTACTCACATGACTGTGACATCACAATTTCACAATTCCAAAAGTAGTTTGTTAATATATTCCACATAATATGGCCACTTAATCTAGCAAAGGAGTAGAAAGGAAATGAAATTGCCACAACGGCTCTCTCTCTAGATCAGAAACAATCTTCTATTTTAACACTGACAGAGATAGGACAGTGTGGTTTCCGCGCTTACAAACTATTCTGAAATCCAACCACCGATTTTGCAAACCCGGCGTTAACTGTAGCGATAGCATTCTCTTACAGATGCCGCAGCGGTCGCATAATAGCAGCTGCCAGACCTCCCAAGTGTTTGGAGGAGCGTTCTCTTTTGTAGAATGATTCTTATTTACAGAGAACCACAAAATACGGTTTGTACTACATTTGTGGGCAATAGCCAGAAACGTATCCTTCCTAGTCTCCAAGTAATTCATAAAAAATAAAAAACAAACTTTGGTTTTACCAATTTAGCAAGAAATGACATTTACTATTAAGTCCACATGTCGCCTTTTCATTTATGTCATCTTGGGATCGAATTTTCTTTCGACGATGTCGTTGTACAAAATGTGCTCGGTTCACTTGCAATATGAGAACTGAAGTGGTCTTGGCTGTTTTAACTTTACTTCTGTGTTCATATCTCGATCTTCCCTGTGGATGAAGAATGTCAAGCAGATACAATTGCTTGTAAACCGAGAATCCACACACACACACACACACACACACACACACACAACTACTGAAGGCACTAGCTACTGATAGGCATAGTTAGCAAATGAAAGATTTTGATAGAGAACAAACAATGTATTTACCTTAATAGTGTTCAAAAGTCATAATATATATATATATCAGTCCATCATATCCAGTATTACAAATTTACTCTTTCTGATGGACACACGTCCAGATCGTGCGCTCTCAAAATTCCACCATCTCTCTCCCCACATCCACCACTGCTGGCGGCTTACCTCCAAATGCGCAATGCTACGCGCTGTTTACAGTCAACTGCCCAACACTACAATAGCAAACAACAATGCAAACCAGCCACAGACTGCACACAGCACAGCCAGTGATTTTCATATAGAGCGCTACGTGACGTTACCAATATAAAAACCTAAACAGCCTGCTTACAAGTTATGACGGTTTTATTTCATATAGTTCAATAATTGTTATATATATATATGTATTTTCCACATCTCCTCCTAAAACATTGGACAGATTTCAACCAAACTTGAATACGTATATCACTTACTGTCTGTAAATCATCATTGTGGGGATAAGAATCACCTACCTACCAAATGGGTGGGGGCAGGGACGAAAAAGCACATAAGCAGAGTAGCTGACGACGCGCGACTACCCATGCTTTGGTCATCCAGTATTTGAGAATGAGAGCACTTAGAGACATGCGACAAAGTTTGACATAATTTCAGTTCCTTACGAAACGTCTTCTCGCTGACGACCCCCGTAAAATGACGAAAGGAAAAAAAGTTTATCGCTTAATACATTTTCGCTGTTCGCGCAGTAAAACTGCTGCATAAAGCATGTCGTGTTAGTTCATTACTAATTTACTACTAATTCTACTAGCAATGTATTTCTCAGACAGTATTCACATACACCACTGAATGTACCAGAAAAATTACATCATTGTAAGACATGCAGTTCACAAGATATTACGTCAATAACATTGAGAAGCGTGAAAAGCTGCCGCATGAAGGATGACGTTTTAATTTATTACTTCTTTACTAATAACACTTTCCACAACACATTTCGTAGACGATAGCTACATATGCCACTGGCTGTACCTGCGAAATTATATCATTGTACAGACACAGTTCAGCAGATACGACATCATAAACATTGAGCTGGGTGAAAATGAAACTGCAGGACAAAATTCACTAGGTATACAGGTGAAATATGTCTGCAATATGTTATATACATGTGAAATGTATTTGAAATGTGCGTACACGGACAAAGCCATAGGTAGAATGCTCATCGTAAACCCCTGCCACAACTTCAACCAAATATGGTTCACTTACAGGTATTAGTTACCATCGGAAAAGAAATGCTGTGCAGTAAGAACCACCAGCCCCCTATTGCGTAAGTGTGATAGTATTAAGAGAGAGAGGATGAGGTGGACAGTGAGGGGAAAGGAAGAGATGGTCAGAGATAGGGAAGAGAAGGAGATGAGCAGACGAAGGAGAAGGGGGGACTAGAGAAATGGTAGAGGAGATGGACAGAGAGGAGGAGCTGGGCAGAAAAGGAAAGAGAAGAAGATAGAATGGAAAGAGGAGGAGATGGACAGAAAGAGGGGCAAGGAGAAATGGACTAATAAAAGATTAGAATAAATACATACCCGGTCAACGCCAGGTACTAAGCTGGTGTCTTATAGAACAGTTGTCTCATTTTCGTTCCTCAATCGATGTAGCGTGAGGTTTGGCTCAATCTATCTCAATAGTACAGACGTTGTTTCAAAAGTCTTTTCGGGATTTCAGACACACGAAGTCAATAGCTCTGCGTCCACATTTTCATGTGTCGTTGGGTTCATTTATAGTCTCGCTGAGAGCACAACTACAAAAATTTATTTTTTACGGAAACATGTCAGCGCACAAAATGTGCCCTGACTCAAAGTCTATCGCTTTCCCCCTCCATCCTTCATTATCCATCACAGTGAAGTGCATTAATTCTTGTAGTTAATCATTATTTTCGTTAAATGGAGGTCTATTTAATATCATTAATCTAAAATAATGTTTCTATAAAATTTTGAATACAACTAGCGCGAGTATAACAAATTACCATCGTCTGAGGCTTCACCCGAAGTGGAGGTTTCCTGACCGCCGTATTGCCGTAAAATACGCAAAAAGTGAACAAATAAAATTTTTACCAAAAACAATGTTCTTTGCTAAAACCACAGCACGCACCTGAGTGTTCGAGTATTCGAAGTAGTACTGACTATCTCAAAGTGTTTACTGATCTACTTACTGAATTATTTCCTAGGGAGAACTCCTGAAACCAATATGTTGTAAATTTAAATGTGTTAGACATTCAGCGCTATCTTGCGTTTTTGTCCCTCGGTGATAAGAAGGTAAAGTGAGGCGGGGATCGGAATCCTTTCTTTTGCATTACTGATCTACCTGTTGGACAAGTGAAATAGTTACTCATGAACTTTGAGAGGGAATAGTGGGGAAAGAGGATCTGCGGAAAGGCTAAGCCTTTATTCGCAGTTTTATTACGTACAAATGTCAGTCGAGACAAGTGGATGTAATAGGTTCTATGCATCGTAGTTGCTCCTTCATGTTCGTGGTTCAGTTGCAGAACGTCTTTTATTATTCTTTATTAATAATGTGCCATTTTATACATTGTCAATTATCGAATAAGTTACGAAATCATTTACAACAGTCTTTCTTAGATGAACCACTATTTTCCTAGATACCTCTTGTTAGGTAACGTTCGTTTCCCAACAATTCTCGCAAACGCGACATCATTTTGACGTCACACACAATATCGACTTTCGTTAGCATTCGATACGGGCCTCTCACAAGATTTCATGCGCACATACTGGAGATTTACAAGAACACGTCATTCTTGGAACGACTTATTATAATTATTGCTATAACAAAATGTCACGAAATGATTTACCGACGGTTAATGCTTTCATATAAGAGTGCTCTTTTAGGAGTGAGTTATTATATACAACAATTTACAAATTAATAATGAAACAGACTTCTTTTATAACTTGCAGTATGCCGTTTCAATGTATTTAAAATTTATTACAAACACATCACCATTATCATTAAATGTCATTTAATAACGCATCAACGATACAAACCCTCAAGATAGAATGTGATAACCAAGAACGGACTTAAACATCGCATGGTTAAGTGCTAGCGTGATGAATAACATCGTGGTTTCTGGAGTCAAAAGGTGTTGGTTAGCATCCCGTTACATGCATTTTTTTTTCATGTTAGCGTTGTTAACGCCGTCTTTTACTTTCTTATGGATGTAATAAAAGTATGTTGTGCAACATTTGATGTTATTTACATTCAGTCTGATCTGAGAACAAGACTGAAATAAATATTTAGGGATTTCTGCGTATGTGGTTAGGCAGTAACCTAAGAGGACAGCTTAAATTGTTGCGAGTGAAACGAGGAGCATTAACATTCATAATCTTCCTTCTCACAAATACTTCGCTGTTTATTTACGAATGTGTGGCGTTTACGGAGGGTGTGGTTAGATAGGAACCCAAGAATGCAGCTTTTATTGCTGCCACTGAAACGAGCAGCAATAAAATTCATATTACGTCTCTTCACTAATATTTGTCTCTTTATTTTCGAATATTTGGCGAGTACTGAGTGTGTTGTTGGGCTGGAACCTAAGAAGACAGCTTAAATTACTTTGAGAGAATCGAGGAGCAACAATATTTATGTTCGTCCTTGTCATAAAGTCGATAGCCGATCATGCGGTCTTCGATATTGCGCGTGACGTCAAACTGACGTCATATTTGCGGGAATTATTGTAAAACGAGCATTATTTTGCATGGAACTCTCATATAGGCATTTCAAAGTAGTTCTCATTGGACGTCTTTTCATGTAGAAAGTCTTCATTTTTCCTGGTTAGGATGAGGCTGCAACAACAATTTAAAAGAGTTATTGCACCAGAATCATTATTTTCGGTCTTCTTTGTTTGTGCTTAAATTGAAGATGCAATTAAACTTCCTGGCAGATTAAAACTGTGTGCCCGACCGAGACTCGAACTCGGGACCTTTGCCTTTCGCGGGCAAGTGCTCTACCATTTGAGCTACCGAAGCACGACTCACGCGCGGTAATCACAGCTTTACTTCTGCCAGTATCTCGTCTCCTACCTTCCAAAGTAAGAAGTAAAGCTGTGAGTACCGGGCCTGAGTCGTGCTTCGGTAGCTCAGATGGTAGAGCACTTGCCCGCGAAAGACAAATGTCCCGAGTTCGAGTCTCGGTCGGGCACACACTTTTAATCTGCCAGGAAGTTTCATATCAGCGCACACTCCGCTGCAGAGTGGAAATCTCATTCTGAAGATGCAATTAATCTATTAAAAGAAAAGAAAAATGGAGACTTGTATGCAAACATTCTGTTCGTTGACTTCATCACTCTATCATGTTTGTGAATATGTTTGGTTTATTTGAAGTGTGGGACATGTCCATGCAGTTGTGTTTATGAACACGTGCTCTAATCCAACTTACTTAATGAATAATGAAACTTTCAACATTATTACTGTGCTTATCACAGATTGTATTACAGGTCTGAGATACACTTACACATTTTCAAAGGCTTAACACAATTTTCTCATATTGGCTTCGTATTGATCCACAATCATCTATTTCAGATAATGTACATACGTGCTGCAACAGTTCTATGAAAACTGTACATACGTGTAGCACGCCTATGTGCCACGAGGAATTTGTAATTCATAAATACGGCTGTTGGAATTATGTCAGCTTTAAACTCGGTAACGTGCAAATTTTGTTGGTGCACCGACATATTTGCTGAATGTCACACATCTGCTCGCAGGTATTTATGCGAGGAGGGCCGGTTTAAGACACAAGAAACTCAAGTCGTCGCTTGAACCAAACTTAAAAAGGTGCTAGGGACGCCACAATCCTAAAATTTCTGTAGGAAGTGTATCACAATTAGCAGAGGCCGCTTAGGATATCAAGCTGAGTGGGGTACAGAGGGCGCCTAGGTTGAAGATTTGACTACATTAGGTATCACAATTAGTTTCGAAAATCGACAGGGCGAAAAATGTACGATGGAAAAGCGGGCAGAGCGCCAAATGATAGGTCGCCTGTGTGGAAAAATGTTCTCGAACCAGTCCTGCTCGTGAATGATACAGCTCCAATCAAGCGATATTTCGCTGGTGCGAGAAGCTACTTTCCTCAAGACAGTCTGAATGTGGCAGCACATCACGCTTTCGAAATTTAGCTGTATTAGACCAGTGCCATCCAACTGAGTACACTAAAACGGTTCCAAACTCTCAGTAGCCGGATATACTTCAAAACGTACTCTATATAAGTCTGCAACGAATTCATATGCATCTGCAATGAACTAATCTGTATCTAAGTCTAAAAGAATCATTTGCTGGACATAGGATTTATCCATTTCTACAATCTTGCACCCCAGCGAGAAAAGAGACAAGTCAGAAAACGGCAATTTTTAGTTCATGTCACTGACAAATACGTGTGAGGTTCCCCAACGTGCACGAAAAACGTCACACTTCTATCTCGCAATTTGTCCACAACAGGGCAATTGTTAGGCTACTACATGATTCGACACGGCAAGAAAAGTGTCGCTCGCCAGGTCCGGACACCGAAAGGACTGACAGATTGGTAGCTCTTTCTTGATTCGGTGGGTGGTGGTGCATGCCCGTTGGTGGAGCGATTTGCCTGGGTAATTCCGGTAACGAACGAGACCCTAGCCTACCGAGTAATCGCGAGCTGTCAGCGATTACTTTTCTTCTTAGAGCGACAGGCGGCTTCTAGGCGCGCGAGATTGGCCAGTAACAGGTCTGTGACGCTCTTAGATGTTCCGGGGCGCACGCGCGCAACACTGAAGGAATCAGCGTGTCTGCCTAGGCCGAAAGGTTGAGGTAACCAGCTGAACCTCCTTCATGCTAAGGATCTGGGGCTTGCAATTGTTCCCCATGAACGAGGGATTCGCAATAAGCGCGAGTCACAATCTCGCGTTGATTACGTCCTTGCCCTTTGCACACACCACCCGTTGCTACTAACGACTGAATGATTTAGTGAGGCCTTCGGACTGGTACGGCAAGACCGACGTCGTGGGTGTCGTGGCTCATTCAAGAAGAACGGCACATTCTGAATTGAAACTTCCTGGCAGATTAACACTGTGTGCCGGACCGAGACTCGAACTCGGGACCTTTGCCTTTCGCGGGCAAGTTTCATATCAGCGCACACTCCGCTGCAGAGTGAAAATCTCATTCTGGAAACATCACCGAGGCTGTGGCTAAGCCATGTCTCCGCAATATCCTTTCTTCCAGGAGTGCTAGTTCTGCAAGGTTCGCAGGAGAGCTTATGTAAAGTTTGGAAGGTTGGAGACGAGGTATTGGCAGAAGTAAAGCTGTGAGGACGGGGAGTGTGAGTACTGCTTCGGTAGCTCAGATGGTAGAGCACTTGCCCGCGAAAGGCAAAGGTCCCGAGTTCGAGTCTCGGTCCTGCACACAGCTTTAATCTGCCAGAAAGTTTCATGTCAGCGCACACTCCGCTGCAGAGTGAAAATCTCATTCTGGAAACATTCTGAATTGTCACACTATTCATGCATAAGACAGCTTGAATGTAATTTTCAATATCATTAATTATTACAATATCTGTGTTTATACAGTATCCGTATCTTACGTTACAACGTCTAGATATACACGTGTGCCTCAAGGAACAGGAACCGTTTTAACAGTTACATCTGTTGCAAATATTAAAATATTTCTTGTGTTGCAGTTACAAGAAAGATGGAAATTTCTACTATAAGGAAAGTTCAGATTTTATCCCTTTCCCAGGCGAAAAGTGTTGCTGCATTATATAAGCTCACTTATGATTCTCTGCTTCCATAAATTATGTTCTTTACATTGTACCTAATTAATATTCCTTATTAAATCGTATTAATTTTAATAACTTATAAGCAGAGTTTTGCATTTTTCTAATTAAACAATGCCAACTTATTTTTCATTCCTTATTCTGACTCAAGGTTCGATTTCATTTTACACAACAGTAAGTAGAAAGAAGAAATGTGTTAATTGCAGTGAAAGAGGCCATAACAAACAAAGAAGTTTTTATAAAAGCAAGAAAAGAGGCGCAACTCAAAGAACTAATTAACAATTACCTGATAGCACCTCACAATCGACGAGAACAGAACTAACCATATTACTGCTGTGTGGAATATAAAGGAATTTGCTACCATAAATACGTGGCCTACTTGAAATTTAAAGGACGCTTATACTGTTTCAATATAAGTTTTACAGGATTCTTTAAGTCGATTTCTCCGAAGAATTTGCATTTGAGTTGTATCACTGCTCTTGCCAAGACGCGTAATATTTCTTCACGTTCAATTCATGAATGAGAAATGGAATAGTTGATGGCAGCACTGAGCAACAATTGTTATTTTTGCGATCTCTACGTTACGGGCACATAGGCAACTGAAGAATGTTCCTGACTTCTACTACGAAAACCGCAACTCGGCTTTTTTTCTCAGCAGGATTTCGCGCGATATGAGCACTCTTTACTATGGTATCTGCCCGGTAAGACTATTCAACAATTCTAGCACAAGCTCTCTCTTCACTCAAACACGTCTGTAAGTATTCGCACTGTCATTCTTACGCTAGATGGCTGCTGTTACTCCTGCCTGATATATCATGTCCTAAGGCATTATTCCAGAATACGCCATCCAGGTACTCTGGAAGCAACGTCTTTCGTAACTAACCTACTGGCACCTGGCATCCTGTCAGCAAATGAAACCTGAAAAATGATAAGCATATACATTCCATAGTAACAAAGAACGATGGATGTGGCTACACAGCATTTGAACTTTGGTTTAAAATGGACTTTGGTATTGGCGGTGTCTGTGTGCTGTGCAAATGTTGGTAACGGTGTGATAAATGACGGGAAATCGAGACAACGAATCATAATACAGGTATGAAGAGCCAATGACTTGATTTTCTCTCTCTTCCATTTGCAGTTTGGTTATCGAAGATTAAGATTGTGGAAAGTCAACAGTTAATCACAGTGCTTTATTTTACAAGCCGCAATGCCGAAACGAAAATGCAAATTCAGTGACACATTGTCGTTAAAGTATAAGTGTTTCAAGGCAGGAAGAAGCAAATACGAAGCACAGTGCCTTATTTGTCCTCCAGGAACATATGTTTCTGTTGCACACAAAGGTGAGGTTATCAAATAGATTTTTTTATCTTTCGTCTGACTTTGATCGGCATAATGCTATGGCGATTATTTAACCCTTTTTGACCCAAATTATTCTCAGCCATGAAAAAAAATATCTATTCATAGTAACAGGTAAAAGGTAGTATTAGAAACATAATAAATCCAACAAAATCACTGAAAACATTTTTATTTACATTTTACAGAATGTCCATTGTAATGGTCAAAGAGTATCAATGGTTGTTGCATCCTGCGTTGTGGAACATTTTGAAACAATTCCTTCCTTTGACAAAACATAGATGAACATTACATTTCTCACAAAATACATGAGTTTTATTCTTACAACTAGGCATTTTACACCTTGAAGCTTCTGTATTATCATGGTACTCAGGAAAATGTGCAGTAAGATCATTCCGAATCTCTGGTGCCGGACGAATCTCAGTTCTTGCTCTTTTTGCTCTTATGTCCTGTAAATCACTACTGGGTCTGCCACGTTTCACTTTGGTACTAGTGCCCATTTTTACAAGAGCCTCTCCTATTCTCATCTTAAAATGAAGCAAATCCATTGTCTCTTTCTCTCCCAGTGATTCAGTATTTCTTTTGTATTCCAACCAACTGTTCACACACGCTAAATCTACAGCGTGGAACAACATTCTCAATGTCCATTTTCTAGATTTAATAAAAATCCTATACATGCTAATTAACATATCTATTTTGTCAACACCACCAATAGCATGGTTGTAATGACGTACAACTTCAGCCGTGAGACAGAAACATATGTCTTTCTTGATTTTTCCCAGCGCTGTACTTCATCTTGACTACCACATCCTACAAAATTTGTTGCCAGAACTACTGGTCTGTTCTCAAACCATTTACACATTATCACTGCTTCATTCATGCTCACCACTTCTTCAGAAAAACCACGCCCTTTCTTTTTCAAATCCTTATCACTGGTGAAAGGTACATTTGGCATACGACATAGTCTTGCTGTTCCTGCTGCATATATATTTTTATTTTTAATATTTCTAGTAAGTTGAATGTTGTGAATAAATTATCAAAATATAAATAAGCATGTTCCCTGTTAATTCTCTCAACAAGTTTTAGAACAATAGATGCCCCTAAACCAAACTTTTTTACAAAAGTGTTTGAGATTTCTGGAGTATCTCCTTGGTACAACAGAAAGTCATAGCACAGACCACTTCTTCCACATAATAAAAACAGTTTTATTCTCCAAGGTTTAGGCTTTCCCTTACAATACTGCTTTACTCCTAAATGACCTTTGAAAGGAATCATTTGCTTGTCAACACATAATTCTTCCTCAATCTGTAGTTCCAAACATCTACTTCTAATACAATCATAAATGGGTCTCACTTTGTAAAATTTGTCTTTGCAGTTTTCTGGCCAAGCCAAATTGTCAACTACCTGGAAATTTGATCTCAGTTGGGAAAATCTCTCTCTTGACATGCTTTCCACAAAGAGATCTAAATTCAATGCCGAATCCCAATACATTCTAACTCTGGGGTATTTCAAGCATCCCATAATTATACGAAGTCCTAGGAAAGCCTTTATTTCCGTTACATTTGTCGGTGTAAATGTTTTCCCATGTTGCAATGCATACATGTTGGTTTTTTCAACCATATTTTCTAAGCAAGCATGAGAAATGAGCTCTGAAAAATATTCAATGGGTGTCATATCACACTCTGATGGCTGCACTGAATACTGGTCTTCACCTATAGGTGTGCTTTGGAGTGTAGGCGATTTTCTTCTCCATCTAATATCACTTTTTTCAGTAAACACCCACTCACATGGAATAATACAGTCTTCAACATTTGAGTCCTGTGCATAAGTATGATTTTGGTCATCTTCTTCTGTGCTGCAACTATCGTCCTCCAGTTGTTCCTCTTCGTAGTTTGTGACTACATCAGCATCTAAAAATGACAATCCAGTATAGCAACAACCAGGTCAAAATATATATAATAGTCAGGTGAGATTGATAGTTTTATTATTACATACCAGGTCTAGTGCATTGTGGAATAGATTCTGCATCATCAGGGCCACTTTCATCGTTTTCTGAGAGCTCTAAGTCAGAAACCTCACTTGACATCAGCAAATCCAGCATTTGGGAAGCATCCCTCTCAATATGATAAAATTCTGAAAAACAATACGTCAGATGTAAGCAATTTCATGAACAGTGTTGAAACAAGACGCTAATACCAAGTCCGAAGCAATAACATCAAGTACAACTACTGCAATATTGTACATAAATGCTTGGAATTTTATCTACTGAACCTTTGGTAACATAAAATAAATTATTTTCGTCCCCTACGTTACAAAAAAAGGCGCAGTTGCATCACAGAAGTTATTTTCATATAGCAGAGATACATTACAAGCACACAAGTAAAAACAACCATTGGGACTAAATGTCCATTTCAATGGACATCAGTTTTGTAACGTCGATAATACAGTGATTTTCCGAAGCATGTGTCTAATTTTGCTATAGAAAGTATCCAAAACCTTACTAAAACAAATAAAACTTAAAAACAAGGGGAACTCTAGCCTTTAAACACGTAAAATTGGTCGACATATGTACCCACCTTTTACATGCTTCCTCTGTGTGGCCATCTTGTCTCAAACAACGTCCAAATACTTTGTGACTTCACCACTAGGTGGCAGGATCGCCCATCAGATTGAACCACAAGACTTCCATTGCGACGTACAAGCAATCCTAAAAACATCTGTGCTCTCAGATATGAGATATTACTCTCGAAAAGTAGTGTCCATTGAAATGGACAAGGGGTCTGAAAGGGTTAAAGAATTTTAATTTATAATTGCCAATATGAGGCTTTCAAATCTTACTTTTTGTATATATCCAATGCTCCTAAAGTTCTAAAGATTTTCTTTGAAAACAGTTTGAGTAAGGCTTATTTACATCACTTACATTCATTGATGTCTGTGTTCCACCATGGGATACAACAACTTGAAAATGAACAAACATTCATTGCTTAGATGATCGCAATTTTAGATAATGTGTGTTGGCTTCTTAAGAATTGATTACAGAGTAATTTCATGTCACTGAAGACGAAAAGGTCTTGATAAGTGCTAGCGAACAGGGCCTTGATTAAAAAGCTGAAAATTTTGTGCAGGAGGCTGTTTCATTGTATGGCGAAATGTCTGGGCTATTTAGATAAATGGCGCGAGTCCTTTACAGAACTCAGTTGTTTTAGGTGGTTAAATTTAAATAATAAAGTATGCATGGATGATGTACAAAAGTGTGTACAGTTCTTGAGTGATAAAGGCATTGTAATAGATGGTGTCAAGTGTTGTGATGAGATATGTAATGTGAACCAGTTTTTGCTCTGAACTTGGGAAATTGTCCTGTAATGATTAGTGGGTTAGATATTTTAGTGGTAGCATGAATGAGGACTGCCATTCTGAACTGTTGAAGCTAATTCAGTATTTTTTTGCTATTCCTGCACATACTGCTAATGTTGAAGGAGTATTTTCACAAATAAGAGCACAATGGACAGATGAAAGGAACAGATTATCTATTGATTCAGTCAAAGGTATTGTTTTTGTAAAGTACAGTTTTAAAAACTTCAGTTGTTTGGAATTTTTTGATTATATTTCAAACAAGCTAAATGTTTTGCACAGGATTAGTTCTTCAGAGAAATATAACTGACTGCCATTGATTATCATATTTAACATTGTATGTGTCAGAATTTAAAAAATATTTTGAAATTACATATTTTTTCATTAAGTGATCATGTCCTACATTGTGACAAATGTCCTACATTTTTTACTAATGTGTCCTACATTTCCATTAGATAATCTGGTAGCCCTTTAAGCTAGTCCTAAAAATTTGCACCAGGTCGCCATATTATCAAGGTCTAACCTGATGTAACGAGAACTTTTATCAGATAAAACGTCCTATCAGGAAACTGCTTCTTTATGAAACAAAGTCTAATTACAACTAGTACTACTCGTTATGTCAGTAAACCATAACATGATCAACAAAGGTTCAACCATACTATACTGAATAATGTGCTGTTTTCCGTCCCTCAATAAATTTCTCATTAAGAAGTAGAGTATTTCTAATTTATTAGCAATGTGAAATTTCATTTAAAGTTGTAGCGTACAGTCTCAGAACTGTTGAAATATATCGGTTGCACACAGTAAAATAAGAGCTGCGCCACTTTATACTGACTAACAGCACAGCATTTTCCATTTATGGTCGTTTGCATCAGCCATCGCGCCACGTGTTAACTTAGTTTGCGCGAACATAACTATAATTTGAGCTCTTTGTTAGTGTGAAGTACTACAGCCTTTACGCATCAATAGCCTGCAGTTAAATGGAGTACGGGGAAAGCAGTGTCTCAGGTGACGTAGCGAATCCACGAATCCAACCGCGTTGCGTAAGCCACTCAGCAGCAAACGCCACCAATGACTAGATCGTCCACGCTGGCAAAGTGTGCTGTCCTTGTATAAACCGCCGGAAGAAACGTGTCGCTACCTTTGGTAACATCGATAAGTTAATTGTACAAAGCACTCGGCGAGATGTATCGATACAGGCAAGCATTGTCATCGAGCTGCGGTGTCCGAGTGGTTAAGGAGTTGGACTCGAAATCCAATGGGGTTTCCCCGCACAGGTTCGAATCCTGTCCGCAGCGAAAATTTTTCTTAGTAAGAAATAATAACGAATCACAAGATATTGCTATCATGATGTCATAATTTACTGGTAAATCAAAACTGCATTCATGTAATAGTATTTTGTAAACACAACTAATGTTCTCAATATCGAAAATGTTCAGGTTTTCCTTTACGTATTTATGGAAATTAAGACTCCTAGAAATAAAACAAAATTCTCACTGTCATTTCACGTACCGTAACTTGCAATTTTATGTAATAACCCGCCTGTAAATCGCGTTAGGTGCTCGTTATTAAGTGGAAACTACACCATCGAAATAGCTCACTTATAGATTACAATTCTGTGAACTAATACGTGAAACATAGATAAAAATTGTATAAGTGACTAGAGGTCCTGTAGACTAATGCGTATGCAAAAGAACAGGTGAAATTGTTTAGCTTCAACTGTCTCCGACTCGGTACTACCTAACAAGGGAGAGAACCCCAATGAAAGACACCTGCAACTTAGATGCCAGTTTTACATGGGAAACAACTCCCATAAGACGAAGATCGAATTTCGGAAAATTGTTTTCACAAGATAAGGACTACAGCGGTTGCTAAACCGATCAAATGTCAGATGTCCGATGTCATTTGATTTGCACAAATGCCCTCTGGAAATCAGCTGGCCCGGTTTCTGGTTTATTAAGCACAATGGCTGTTTCTCTCCAGTTAAATGTACTAGGTGGGCAACATCATACTCGGTATAATAGTGCTACTTTTCCTTCACTGCACTCCGTCCAGTTATGCCGTTTTTTTTAAAAACAAGACGTAATCTAACAAGCGCAGCACGTTCGAAAAACTGAAAAGTGACAGAGCTGGAGACTAGTTTTTTTCTTGTGATGTATCCACGCTGAAGATGATGTAATTCTATGTCTAACACTGATTTCTGTTTTTTTTTTCTGGTTTATATAGAAGTTTTCTGAGCACTCATCGAAAATCGGTTGCTTGAATATCCCGACTTTATATGATTGCTATCGACCTTGAAACAAAACGTGTGAAACACTATTTGCCTTAACAATTTTGTGCCATATATAATATTTAACTATGGCAAGTATTTCATACCTTGTATTTTCGTGCGATTCAAGTTTAGGGTCAATAACCCATTTTCTATTAACGCGACAAACAATTGTACCATAAAATTGCCTAATAACATGAAATCTGTTGTGTCTAGTTCATACTGTCTAGACACAATGAGGTAGCTAGGTGCACGCTAAACTAACGCAGACGGGCTTGAAGTACTGGAACAGGAGACTTATTAATGCACTAAAGAAAAGTACGTAGTTTTATAATACTTAACTTTATTCTCTTGTTGGAATACATCTCTCTTGAATATTAGTACGCTATAAGCACTGATACAAATGGCGCCTTGCTAGGTAGTAGCTATGGACTAAGCTGAAGGCTATTCAATCTGTCTCTCGGCAAATGAGAGGAAAGCTTCGTACGTCTGGTCGCAAGCTATGTAGTCCGTACAACTGGGGCGAGGTCTAGTCCGTGTCTTGTGACCTGCCATGTGGTGGCGCTAGGTTTGCGATTACACAGTGGCGACACGCGGGTCCGACATGTACTCCAGGACCGCGGCCGATTTAAGTTACCACCTAGCAAGTGTAGTGTCTAGCGGTGACACCACAAAATCTATGTCACGTAATACGTATTGTGAAATATAGGCTACACAAAATTTATACCGCTGCTCTTAAATGTTACATAGTTTTACTGACTCTGAATGTAATTATTTAAGACGTAACTGGCAACAGACTTTAAAAATAAAGGGTAGTATTATCAGAGAAAAAAGGCGTAAAACAGACTCCCATTTTGCTTTTTATTTTTAAAAACAGAAAATATGATAAACTATGTTTTAAAACTATGTAATAACCCTACAACCTGTTCACCATTTATATTTCACTCTTAGAAAAATCATTAAAGTTATTATGAAAAAAATTATTCTCAAAAGCCTTAGCGAGTTTAAAAACTAGTTAACAAAATAGGACCTGTTCTGAAAATAAAAAAAATAGCATTAAACGAAACTGGAAAGAGTATTAAATCGGAGAAACGTAATTTGGTTTGAAAGTAGCCCCTCTGTAGAATCATCCTGTAGGCTTTCTATTTTTGTAACATTTAAGGAATGATTAACTCACTTGCATGGCCATTTTTCACAAGTCATTACGAATAAGTCCAAAGAAAGAAGCTTCCATAACAAGACGATATAGTCCATTCTCTTCTTCGTAGTCTTTAACCAAAATTGTAGATGTCCCTTTTGTTTTTACTACTTTCTGGTGTACCGTACGTCACGTTGGAAAGTCTCATAAGTGCTTTTATTTTGGTGGGATGGGAGGGGGGGGGCGAGAAATTAAATTGTTTACTGACCTTCTGTCAACCCATCTTTTTCTAAACTGTGTCAAAAGCTTTAGTCATTTTAGGAGGACTCCGCTTTCTTTGATCAGTTTTCCCACTGCTCCTCTTACAACCTGCAGTAGAATTCCAAGAGAAGAAGAGCGTGTAGAACTTACACATGAGTAACTAAGGGGGCCAGTTTAAGAAACTGAAGGGATCCAGTTTATGCAACTAAAACCCATATTTTGTTAACCAAATAAAGTTTTAACCAAACATCTGAACGAAACCGTTTGACCACAATGTTACAGATAGCTGGGCCACAGTGGAAAGGATGGAGTGAGTGATTGATTGATCTTTTAAAACCTTTATTAAAGACCACAGTTGTATAAAACTTCGCTCGCTGATGGACCACACAATAATTTCTCTTTAATTGATCCACAATTACTGCAACAATGTTAAAAATTGAAACATTGAAACACTTACTTTCAGAAGCAAATATTTAAAAAATAATACTTCAGTTCTGAAATAAACCTTAGTAAAGAACCAACGAACTCTCAGTTAAATCAGTAAACCTCACAGTTTAATACAGCAACCGAAACTTTATCCTACAATAAACTTCAACGGAGTTTATTTTACGGAACTATTAAAGAATTTTCTTTCTCACAGTGACTTACAAGCCTCACATAAACATAGCAACTGACAGCAATAAAAAACAGTAACACTTCAGAAAAGAATCTATAGCACCACTGAGTAGTACATAATCTGAAATGGAACGTAGATTCATTTTTTTTTTATAGAGGGCCAGGTATGTCCCGGCCACTGCTTCACAGGTCCATTAGAATCCAGCATTAGCCTATGTCAGTCCACAAAAACACAATACAGTATCGGCCCTTACATCTGAAACAGCTCAGTATCAGACATCTGCATAAACAATCTCCTCGAACCTACTAGTACAGTTAGTGTTTCAGCTTCAGTCATTCTAGCCACTTTCGTGGTCTAATACCAGAGTATTAATAACTGTTTCAACAAGTTGATCGGAACCAGTTGCTTATATAGTACCATCCTCATTACATAATAGCATTTAGCAAATGTATTCTGAGCAGCTGTTAGAATCCAACATAAAGTGACGCAATTATAGAATACCAGTTTTAATCACCAAGATCAGTAGAAAGAAACGGAAGCACCATCTAATACTGTAACACTAAAAAACGGCAGTAATGTTGCCGGGGGGGGGGGGGGGGGGCGCAATACCTGTAGCAAATAGTCCACCAACACAACGGCTGCATTTCGCTTCACGCACCTGTTCTGCAGAGACACATTATGTGCAGGCTACCTGCTGCAAGACACTGTGTCTCTCACACACACCGTGCGAGACACTATAATCGCCCTGTCCAGCGTAGCCTCCAGTACACAAACAGCAGCCCTACCAACCAGCCCCGCCCCGCTTACGACAACCAGCGTAGTGTCCTCCAGTCCTCGTCGGCAACTGTTACTTACTCTGCCGCCAACTTCCTTCTTCCACCAGGGCTTACTCTTTCGCCCAGATAAACTAATTTGAAGCAGAGAGTATGCGCTACAGCGGGGCAAGGAAGTGTGTCAGTCTAGTTCGGTTGTTGCCAATAGAGATCATAATGCCGTACACAGCGCAATAAACATTAGCCTTAAAAAATGGTTCAAATGGCTCTGAGCACTATGGGACTTAACATCTTAGGTCATCAGTCCCCTAGAACTTAGAACTAGTTAAACCTAACTAACCTAAGGACATCACACACATCCATGCCCGAGGCAGGATTCGAACCTGCGACCGTAGCAGTCGCGCGGTTCCGGACTGCGCGCCTAGAACCGCGAGACCACCGCGGCCGGCGAGTAACAAGTGAAGTGTGCGACTTTTGCACTCCACTACAGAGTGGTGGAAGCCTAAACCACGATCTGCAATTGGTTCCACTAGAGTTCAGAAGAATTCAGAGCCAAGAGACTAGGAGGTCCGCTTTAGAGCGGTGACGAGAGGGGGGGCGGGGGGAGGGGGATCGGCAGTTCAATTTGGGCACTTTCCTCTATCTCCCACATATATACTGAAGCGCCAAAGAAACTGGTATAGCCATGCGTATTCAAATACAGAGATATGTAAACAGGCGGAAGACGGCGCTGCTGTCGGCAACGCCTATATAACACAACAAGTGTCTGGCGCAGTTGTTAGATCGGTTACTGCTGCTACAACGGCAGGTTATCAAGATTTAACGGAGTTTGAATGTGGTGTTACAGTCGGCGCACGAACGTTGGGACACAGCATCTCCGACGTAGCGATGAAGTGGGAATTTTCCTGTATGACCATTTCACGAATGTACCGTGAATATCAGGAATTCGGTAAAACGCTACCCCGCGAGGAATATGGCGTGTCGACGCAGTTCGCGAGGCTCCCCCCGTCGGAGATTCCAGTCCTCCCTCGGGCATGGGTGTATGTGTTGTCCTTAGAGTAAGTTAGTTAAGGTTAGATTAAGTAGTGAGTAAGCCTAGGGACCGATGACCTCTGCAGTTTGGTCCCGTAGAAACTTACCACCACCACCGGTAAAACATCAAATCTCCGACATTGCTGTGGCGGGAAAAAGAACCTGCAAGAATGGGACCAATGTCGACTGAAGAGAACCGTTCAACGTAACAGAAGTGCAACCCTCCCGCAAATCGCTGCAGATTTCATTGCTGGGCCATGAACAAGTGTCATCTAGAGAACTATTCAACAAAACGTCATCGATATGGGCTTTCGGAGCCGAAGGCCCGTTCGTGTACCCTTGATGACTGCACGACACAAAACTTTACACCTTGTCTGGGCCCAACAGCACCGACATCGGACTGTTGATGACTGGAAACATGTTACCTGGTCGGACGAGTCTCGTTTCAAATTGTGTCGAGCGGGGCATGGAGACAGCCTCACGAATTCATGGACCCTGCATGTCTGCAGGGGACTTGTCAAGCTGGTGGAGGCTCTGTAACAGTGTGGGACGTGTGCAGTTGGAATGATATGGGACCCCTGATACGTCTAGATACGATTCTGACAGAGAACACGTACGTGAGCATCCTGTCTGATCACCGGTATCCATTCACGTCCATTGTGCATTTCGATGGACTTGGGAAATTACAGGAGGACAATGCGATACCCGACACGTCCAGAATTGCTACAGAGTGGTTCCAGGAACACTCTTTTGAGTTTAAACATTTCCGCCTGCCTCCAAATTCCCCAGACATGAATATTATTGAACATGTCTGGGATGCCTTGCAAGAAGAGATCTCCACCAGCTCGTACTCATGGCTTTACGGACAGCCCAGCAGGATTAAAGGTGTTAGTTCCCTCCAGCACTACTTCATATATTAGTCGAATCCGTGCAACGTCGTTTTGCGGCACTTGTACGTGCTCTCAGCGGCCCTACACGATATTAGGCAGCTATACCCTCAGACTTCAAGAAGAATATAATAATTCCAATCCCAAAGAAAGCAGGTGTTGACAGATGTGAGAATTACCGAACAATCAGTTTAATAAGCCACAGCTGCAAAATACTAACACGAATTCTTTACAGACGAATGGAAAAACTAGTAGAAGCCGACCTCGGGGAAGATCAGTTTGGATTCCGTAGAAATACTGGAACACGTGAGGCAATACTGACCTTACGACTTATCTTAGAAGAAAGATTAAGGAAAGGCAAACCTACGTTTCTAGCATTTGTAGACTTAGAGAAAGCTTTTGACAATGTTGACTGGAATACTCTCTTTCAAATTCTAAAGGTGGCAGGGGTAAAATACAGGGAGCGAAAGGCTATTTACAATTTGTACAGAAACCAGATGGCAGTTATAAGAGTCGAGGGACATGAAAGGGAAGCAGTGGTTGGGAAGGGAGTAAGACAGGGTTGTAGCCTCTCCCCGATGTTATTCAATCTGTATATTGAGCAAGCAGTAAAGGAAACAAAAGAAAAATTCGGAGTAGGTATTAAAATCCATGGAGAAGAAATAAAAACTTTGAGGTTCGCCGATGACACTGTAATTCTGTCAGAGACAGCAAAGGACTTGGAAGACCAGCTGAACGGAATGGATGGTGTCTTGAAGGGAGGATATAAGATGAACATCAACAAAAGCAAAACGAGGATAATGGAATGTAGTCGAATTAAGTCGGGTGATGTTGAGGGTATTAGATTAGGAAATGAGACACTTGAAGTAGTAAAGGAGTTTTGCTATTTGGGGAGCAAAATAACTGATGATGGTCGAAGTAGAGAGGATATAAAATGTAGACTGGCAATGGCAAGGAAAGCGTTTCTGAAGAAGAGAAATTTGTTAACATCGAGTATAGATTTAAGTGTCAGGAAGTCATTTCTGAAAGTATTTGTATGGAGTGTAGCCATGTATGGAAGTGAAACATGGACGATAAATAGTTTGGACAAGAAGAGAATAGAAGCTTTCGAAATGTGGTGCTACAGAAGAATGCTGAAGATTAGATGGGTAGATCACATAACTAATGAGGAGGTACTGAATAGGATTGGGGAGAAGAGGAGTTTGTGGCACAACTTGACCAGAAGAAGGGATCGGTTGGTAGGACATGTTCTGAGGCATCAAGGGATCACAAATTTAGTATTGGAGGGCAGCGTGGAGGGTAAAAATCGTAGGGGGAGACCAAGAGATGCATACACTAAGCAGATTCAGAAGGATGTAGGTTGCAGTAGGTACTGGGAGATGAAGAAGCTTGCACAGGATAGAGTAGCATGGAGAGCTGTATCAAACCAGTCTCAGGACTGAAGACCACAACAACAACAACACCAGTTTCCTTGGCTCTTCAGTGTATTTATCACGTAATTATCACGACTGCGGAAAATCGCCATCTTACAGAGCAGCGCAGGCAAATTTTCTCCCATCACAAGGTATACGAATGGAATATGAAACACAACCATAAACTTTAGTGTAGTTTGCTAAATACTATGCAATACTGTAAAGAGTAAGAATATATCCGCCTTCATCAGTCGACGAGTAATTATTGTTATGTCTTAATCATTCTTATTGGTTACTGGAGAAAATTCACCAATGCCTCATTCTCGTTGATGACATCCGAGTAATAGTTTCAGAGACGGGAGACGAAGAGTATTCTACGAAAACTAGCGAACCAAGTAGCTCGGTCACAGAACTTCCTTTCTGACATTTTCCATCGATTTTCTAAATAATTTACAAGTGTATTCTGCCAGCAACCGCACGATATGTGGCGGAGAGTACATGAAATACTGGAAGAACAACAGACGCGCCTCGTTATGGCCCTTTCAGTAACATAATATCCTATTCACTCCTCCCAAGATTCGTTAGTAGTTCTAGAATATCATTAACAGTTACCTTTATGTCAACGGATATTTAACAGTCTCTATCCTCTTTAGCGAAGTTTCCATTAGGATGACGGCATTTATCATGTATGAAATACCGAGAGAGTTTTCAGTCTGACTTCTCAATGTTTACGGTTAACACACAGAGGATAGTGACTACAAGGACATACGAGAGCAAGATCAGAAGATCTCAGTCTTCCACGAACGTAAAAGTGTTATCAATAATATTTTGTTATTTTTAGGAGTAAGTTGGTGCAAGACGTAAGCAGCAGTAAGGTGATTTGACCTGCAGATTATATTTGTTTCTGTGTCTGTAAAGTAAATGTGTTGTGATACAAATAGATAAACTGCATCGATATAATGTCATAAAACTCTTTGATTTGGCCAATTTGTGATCAACTAATATTCATCTGAAGTTGATGAAGACTTATAAGGAATCAGGTCCATCTTTATAAACATTGGGAAGCTAAACATCGCTTGTAGAAGATCAACGCGAATGACGTCTCAGAAATAAAATCACAGTTGGGAACATAGTCAAAGTGCACGATATGGTATGGGACCGTCGTCGATGAAATCTGTGTAAACTATCTGACGCAGCAGACATTTCATAATAAGGAGCACAACGAGAAAGCTTTGAGTGAGATGGAGGATGTTCAGTACTGACTACGATGAATACCTCACCAAAGTTTGGGACGTTTATAAAGACTCCAAACTGGTTTGTGCACAAATTTGTTAACAGGGGCGGAACGTCAGGCCACAACTTCACGCCATTACAGTAAACAAAATCGTGGTTGGAATTTGGTGGCCTTCATTACAGCAAACGAAATCGAAACCATCTCCTGCGTGAGAAGTTGCTTCGATTACGAAACAAAAAAGACGACTTTCCTCTGGCTAATTAATCTCGTCTCATATGTGCCCTGGCAATGGGAAAGGCAAGGAACGTGAAGCACGAATTCCTAGAATAGCCAAGAAAAAACAACACGTCACACCTCAGGGCGATTGGGGTTTAACGAAGCAGGATGACGAGGTTGTTAGACAAACAGCATAGGCTCGAATCCGTGAAGACAGAGAAGGAAAACCCAGTCCTTTTCACAAGAACATTATCAGAGTTTGAGTTTAGAGATTCAGAGGAATCTCGGAAAACGAATACGAGATGCCGTCCTCTCGACAGCGAGACCAGTGCACTAATCACTGTGTCACCCCGCTCGGTACGAGTTTCGCATTAATAAATTTATGGCTGAAAAACATTTTGAGTCCTGTGAAGTGATTTGTGGCTGTTGTTATCTTCATACCGAAGCCTGGTTCGATGCAGATCTCGACACCAGTGTACCATGCATAAGACTCTTCGGCTCCGAAAAACTCCTAAGACCTACAACCATTTGAAGCTGCTTACTGTATTCATCCTTTGGTCTCCTTGTATAAATCCACTACATTCCCCCTCCCCGTCTTCGCCCCCCCCCCCCCCCCTCTTACCAACGATTTATAGATTATTCACGACGTGTCCTATCAATTGATACCTCCTTTTACTCATGTCATGCCATTAATTTCTTTTCTGCCCAATTCGATTCAGTAGATCCTCATTAGTTCCTCCATCAACTGGTCTAATCTTCAGCGTTCTTCAATAGCGTCACAAAGCTTCTGTTGTCTTCTTGTCTGCATTGCTTTTAGTCCATGTTTCACTTCCGTACAAGGCTACACTCCATGCCAATACCTTCAGCCAAGAAGTTCCCGATACTTGTTTACGTACTTCTTTACATACTAATTTACATTAGATTTTAACACATTCCTATTTTTCAAAAACGATTTTCTTGCTATAGCTAGTATTCTTTTATAACCTCTCTACTACGGCCATCTTCAGTTATTTTACCCCCACTACTTTTAGTATCTCATTTCCTAGTCTAATTCTCCCAGCATCGTCTGGTGTAATTACATTAGATTCCTTTGCGCTTGCTTTATTTTTGTTCATGTTCATCTCACAACTTCTTTTCAACACACTATCTATTCCGTTCAACTGTTTTCCAGTGGTGTACCAGCTGAAACTGCTCTTTGCGAGCATATGATGTTGTGAGTGCTAACTTCATGGGAATAATGTGGTTTACTTGGTAGTTGTCGTCAACAACTGCACTCTGAGCTGCAAGTTAGATCAGCAGTACTTTCTGTGTGCGTATTTGTTATAGAACCAATTTTTATATATTCTGGTGAATTTATTGCGTGGAAAAAAGACTGAATTACGCTCAACAACTAGCCAATAAGTTTTTCAGTAGTGCAAATCACTGGGCTGAGAATATTTTAATAAGTAATACAGGCATTGTCATTGTGGAAGTATGCTGAAGGAAAAAATTGCAGCACCAAAAAATAATCCATGTAGTGTAATGAAATTTCGAGAATACATTTGTCTTGTTAATACATGTAAGGGATTAACATTGCAATGCCAGAGGTTCATGTAAGCGCAATAAAAGCCGTTGCAAAAGTGAAATGCTGGTACATTAATAACCTGTGTAAGCGCCAGAATGTTGAATGCAAGCATGCAAACGAGCATGTATTGTGCTGTACAGCTGTCGGATGTCAGTTAGTGGGATGGGGTTTCCTGTCGTGGTTGGTCAATATAGGGACGATTAATGCTGTTTGTGAATGACGCTGGAGTTGTCGTCCGATGATGTCCCATATGTGCTCGATTGGAGACCGATATGGCGATCGAGCAGGCCAAGACAACACGTCGATACTCTGTAGAACATGCTGGGCTTCAACCAGTGTTCGATTTGTGCTTTTACCAGTGGTGGGGGGGGGGGGGGGGATGTCTTAGGGGGTTAGTATAATTACATATGTTACTAGCTTGGACGGTGGCGTTACCCATGGTTAAACAGTTATTTATAAATAGATGTTAATGTCGAAACTCTCTATTCACGCGTAAGCACTATCAGAAAAGCCATCCCTTGTTATATCTTTAAAAGTACATTATAGGTAAAGCTTATTTACAAAATCATCTACATACAGATATACGAGGGGAAGTCAAAAAGTAAAGGCACATTTGAGAAAAGCTGTACTTATTCTCATGATAGAAAACTGAAACATGCGTTATTTTTCTACATAATCTCCCTGGACTTCAATGCAGTTTTCCCGACGTTTTACGATTTTTTTTTTTTACTTCATCAGAAAATACGTTTATCGGTTGCATCTGTAACCAATTTTGCACCGCAGCAATGACGTCTTCATCACTTTCAAATCTTCTTCCCTTTAGTGCTTCCGTTAAGGGTCCAAACATGTGAAAATCGCTTGGAGCCAGGACTGGACGGTATGGTGAATGTTCCAGCACCTCGAATCTCAACTCCTTTATTGCGTCGGCTGTCCGTTTGGCAGGATGTGGGCGAGCGTTATCTTGCTGCAGGATGACACCTCTTCGCAGTTTTCCATGAAGTTTGGATCTGATTGCAGGTTTTAGTTTCGTACGCAACACATCACATCCACCATACAATACAGACCTGGCTCTAAAGCCTCGTTTACGCTGGGGCGACGTCTTGCAACATTGTGGCATGCTACGGAAATGTGGCGTGCGTCGTCTTGTCGTTTAGTTCTAAACGTTTTGAAATGCTTACCTACTACATAACACTTTTTCAAAATTAATAAGCATACATATTAATAGTATTAATAGTAAGACTGTATTAAAACTTTCAGTGTTCGGCTCAACAAATTTAAATTATACGTGAAGTTTTACTCCAGTGCGTGGAAAATAAACATCCCAGGTTGGGATGCATAAACTAAAACCAGAGGAGGTGATGGTCTGATGCAGAGGGGTGGGGGTGGGGGGGGAATCCCCCCCATCCCCCCCCAACCTGCAAATCGCACACTGGCTTCAACAGTGGTATTTAGGCGAGCGTTAAGCTGTTGGAAAACACCCTCTAGAATGCTGTTCATCACTGACAGCACAGAGGGTCGAATCGCCAGCCTGACGTACAAGTTTGCAGTCAGATGATGATGATGATGTCTGGTTTGTGCGGCGCTGAACTGCGCGGTTATCAGCACCCGTACAAAGTCCCAACCTTTGCTCAGTCCAGTCTCGCCCCTTTCAGGAATAATGATGAAATGACGAGGACAACACAAACACCCAGTCATCTCGAGGCAAGTGAAAATCCCTGACCCCGCCGGGAATTGAACCGGGGACCCCGTGCCCGGGAAGCGAGAACGCGACCGCGAGACCACGAGCTGCGGACATTGCAGTTAGGGTGCGTGAGATGACCACGAGAGTGCTCCTGCTGTCATGAAAAATCACAGATCGTAACTCCAGGTTTAGTTCAATGTGTCTAGCAAGCAAACAGGTTGGCTGCAGTCTCTCAACAAGCCAACACATGGCCACCACTGACACCGACACAGAACAAGCTTTCATTAGAACATGCCCTGCCCTGGAATCAGCTCTCGCTTGACACCACTACCTCGAGCAATTAAACAGAGAACCGACTCGTGAAGATAACATCTTGAACCTACTGATAACAAACAGACCCGAAAATTTCGACTCTGTATGTGCAGAACAGGGAATCAGTGATCATAAGGCCGTTGCAGCATCCCTGAATATGGAAGTTAATAGGAATATAAAAAAAGGGAGGAAGGTTTATCTGTTTAGCAAGAGTAATAGAACGCAGATTTCAGACTACCTAACAGATCAAAACGAAAATTTCTGTTCCGACACTGACAATGTTGAGTGTTTATGGAAAAAGTTCAAGGCAATCGTAAAATGCGTTTTAGACAGGTACGTGCCGAGTAAAACTGTGAGGGACGGGAAAAACCCACCGTGGTACAACAACAAAGTTAGGAAACTACTGCGAAAGCAAAGAGAGCTTCACTCCAAGTCTAAACGCAGCCAAAACCTCTCAGACAAACAGAAGCTAAACGATGTCAAAGTTAGCGTAAGGAGGGCTATGCGTGAAGCGTTCAGTGAATTCGAAAGTAAAATTCTATGTACCGACATTACAGAAAATCCTAGGAAGTTCTGGTCTTACGTTAAATCAGTAAGTGGCTCGAAACAGCATATCCAGACACTCTGGGATGATGATGGCATTGAAACAGAGGATGACACGCGTAAAGCTGAAATACTAAACACCTTTTTCCAAAGCTGTTTCACAGAGGAAGACCGCACTGCAGTTCCTTCTCTAAATCCTCGCACAAACGAAAAAATGGCTGACATCGAAATAAGTGTCCAAGGAATAGAAAAGCAACTGGAATCACTCAACAGAGGAAAGTCCACTGGACCTGACGGGATTCCAATTCGATTCTACACAGAGTACGCGAAAGAACTTGCCCCCCTTCTAACAGCCGTGAACCGCAAGTCTCTAGAGGAACGGAGGGTTCCAAATGATTGGAAAAGAGTACAGGTAGTCCCAGTCTTCAAGAAGGGTCGTCGAGCAGATGCGCAAAACTATAGACCTATATCTCTGACGTCGATCTGTTGTAGAATTTTAGAACATGTTTTTTGCTCGAGTATCACGTCGTTTTTGGAAACCCAGAATCTATTATGTAGGAATCAACATGGATTCCGGAAACAGCGGTCGTGTGAGACCCAACTCGCTTTATTTGTTCATGACACCCAGAAAATATTAGATACAGGCTCCCAGGTAGATGCTATTTTTCTTGACTTCCGGAAGGCGCTCGATACAGTTCCGCACTGTCGCCTGATAAACAAAGTAAGAGCCTACGGAATATCAGACCATTTGTGTGGCTGGATTGAAGAGTTTTTAGCAAACAGAACACAGCATGTACTTATCAATGGAGAGACGTCTACAGACGTTAAAGTAACCTCTGGCGTGCCACAGGGGAGTGTTATGGGACCATTGCTTTTCACAATATATATAAATGACCTAGTAGGTAGCGTCGGAAGTTCCATGCGGCTTTTCGCGGATGATCCTGTAGTATACAGAGAAGTTGCAGCATTAGAAAATTGCAGCGAAATGCAGGAAGATCTGCAGCGGAGTGGCAACTGACCCTTAAAATAGACAAATGTAATGTATTGCGAATACATAGCAAGATGGATCCTTTATCGTATGATTATATGATAGCAGGACAAACACTGGTAGCAGTTACTTCTGTAAAATATCTGGGAGTATGCGTACGAACGATCTGAAGTGGAATGATCATATAAAATTAATTGTTGGTAAGGCGGGTGCCAGGTTGAGATTCATTGGGAGAGTCCTTAGAAAATGTAGTCCATCAACGAAGGAGGTGGCTTACAAAACACTCGTTCGACCTATACCTGGGTATTGCTCATCAGTGTGGGATCCGTACCAGGTCGGGTTGACAGAGGAGATAGAGAAGGTCCAAAGAAGAGCGGCGCGTTTCGTCACAGGGTTATTTGGTAAGCGTGATAGCGTTACGGAGATGTTTAGTAAACTCAAGTGGCAGACTCTGCAAGAGAGTCGCTCTGCATCGCGGTGTAGCTTGCTGACCAGGTTTCGAGAGGGTGCGTTTCTGGATGAGGTATCGAATATATTGCTTCCCCCTACTTATAAAATTAGAGAGATTCGAGCGCCGACGGCGGCTTTCAAACAGTCGTTCTTCCCGCGAACCATACGCGACTGGAACAGGAAAGGGAGGTAATGACAGTGGCACGTAAAGTGCCCTCCGCCACACACCGTTGGGTGGCTTGCGGAGTATAAATGTAGATGTAGAAACCGCAAATGACTCTGATTTGGGGAATGTGGAATGTACGGTACAGGACGTGTGGCTCGGAGCTGTTCTTGAAGTAACTGATTTGTAACAGTTGGTTGTGGCGCTGTGGTACCACCTGCTGCTCAAACTGATACTGCAGATAGGCCAGAGCCGTACGCCGAACACGATAGTGTTCCCTCTCAGTAGGACCACGTGGGCGTCCGGAGCCCGGTCTTCTTGCGACTGTACATTCTCGTGACTAGCGCTGCCAGCAATCATGTACAGTGGCTACATCCTGTCAAGTTTGTCTGCAACATCCCAGAAGGAACATCCAGCTTCTCGTAGCCCTGTTACTCGACTCGTTGAAACCTAGCGCAGTGTTGATAATGGTCTCTTTGTCGCCTTAACGGCATTCTAGACTAACGTGAGCTCACCACTTGCAGTCTCAAAGATAACCGACGCTCACGACCGCTTCAGTGTGTATTTAAACCAAACCTAATTTGCGTCCTCATATTAGCGTTACTACCGCCACTCTTATACCAGTTGCGCGAAATTTGAATAAATAGCATCTTTCAGATGTAGAAACACGCCTAACAACTTCCGTTTATGTTGCTCAATTTTTTCTTGGAGTTGCGATTTTTACTCCCGGCAGTGTATTTTCACAGGTTCTGGTTGATCTAAAAATTAAATCAATAGCGTCAATATAGTAGCCATGTTTATTTTTTTAGTGTTACAGAAAAATTAAGTTACTAGGGTAGGACCACGTGTGCTTTTTACTCGCTATCTTAAAATTTTGAGGAACAATACAATTTTAATTTGGCACTAATTTTTGTTTTTCTTTCACAATCAGGGATCTATAATTGTGTGTGTGTGTCTGTGTGTGTGTGTGTGTGTGTGTGTGTGTGTGTGTGTGTGTGTGTGCTCAAAATTGTTACACTACTGGCCGTTAAAATTGCTACACCACGAAGATGACGTGCTACAGACGCAAAGTTTAACCGACAGGAAGAAGATGCTGTGATACGCAAATGATTAGCTTTTCAGAGCATTCACACAAGGTTGGCGCCGATGGCGACACCTACAATGTGCTGACATGAGGAAAGTTTCCAACCGATTTCTCATACACAAACAGCAGTTGACCGGCGTTGCCTGGTGAAATGTTAGTGATGCCTCGTGTAAGGATGAAAAATGCGTACCATTACGTTTTCGACTTTGATAAAGGTCGGATTTTAGCCTATCGCGATTGCGGTTTATCGTATCGCGACATTGCTGCTCGTGTTGGTCGAGATCCAATGACTGTTAGCAGAATATGGAATCGGTGGGTTCAGGAGGGTAATACGGAACGCCGTGCTGGATCCCAACGGCCTCGTATCACTAGCAGTCGATATGACAGGCATCTTATCCGCGTTGCTGTAACGGATCGTGCAGCCACGTCTCGATCCCTGAGTCAATGGGTGGGGACGTTTGCAAGACAACAACCATCTGCACGAACAGTTCGACGACGTTTGCAGCAGCATGGACTATCAGCTCGGAGACCATGGCTGCGGTTACCCTTGACGCTGCATCACAGACAGGAGTCCCTGCGATGGTGTAGTCAACGAGGAACCTGGGTGCACGAATGACAAAACGTCATTTTTTCGGATGAATCCAGGTTCTGTTTACAGCACCATGATGGTCGCATCCGTGTTTGGCGACATCGCGGTGAACGCACATTGGAAACGTATATTCGTCATCGCCATACTTGCGTATCACCCGGCGTGATGGTATCGGGTGATATTGGTTACACGTCTCGGTCACCTCTTGTTCGCACTGACAGCACTTTGAACAGTGGACGTTACATTTCAGATGTGTTACGACCCGTAGCTCTACCCCTCATTCGATCCCTGCGAAATCCTACATTTCTGCAGAATAATGCACTACCACATGTCGCAGGTCCTGTACGGGCCTTTCTGGATACAGAAAATGTTCGACTGCTGCTCTGGCTAGCACATTCTCCAGATCTCTCACCAATTTAAAACGTCTGGTCAATGGTGGCCGAGCAACTGGCTCGTCACAATACGCCAATCACTACTCTTGATGAACTGTGGTATCGTGTTGAAGCTGCATGGGCAGCTGTACCTGGACACGCCATGCAAACTGTTTGACCAGGCGTATTAAGGCCGTTATTACGGCCAAAGGTGGTTGTTCTGGGCACTGATTTCTCAGTATCTAAGCATCTAAATTGCGTGAAAATGTAATCACTTGTCAGTTCTAGTATAATATATTTGTCCAATGAATACCCGTTTATCATCTGCATTTCTTCTTGGTGTAGCAATTTTAATGGCCAGTAGTGTACTTATCCTGATAAACAGTTTTATTTCAGTGGCAAGGATTGTATTTTCGAGATATCTAACATCCATCTTTGTCTTGTTGCACAATTGTCCATGGCCAAGTTTCATCCCTCACTTTTTCCGCCACCGTCTTTGGCTGTGATGTATGTAAACATTTCGTACTATTAAGTTCTCTTTGTGTATTACGAAAATATACAGTTAAATTGTGCATTGCGAATACGATCTCATTAAAATACTTTTTTATTTCCTCCCTAATATTGTGTTGGTCTGGCTTTTTTCTATGTTGTGTGTTTTTATCCTCATACTTTGATTAGATTTTTGTTATTATTTAGTAGCTGATTGTGGGAAATATAGTCTGTGAACATTTTAGAGAGCGTTGGTATCCCAGTCAGTAAATATTGCAGTCATGTTGGTGATGGCTATAGTGGAAACTCAAAGTTTGGAAGCAGTTCAGCATGCTGACTTTATTTCCACTCCAGTGCGTGAGAAGTTGGATAAGGAAGAATGTCTACCTGTTGACATGACTTCTGTTGCTGCCGTTGCTGCTGTTATTCAGATGAATCAGGCACTGCATCTTCCACGTCAGGAAGCTGTTGAACAGTGGAAGAAATAAAACAAAACGATTAAAATACATATAATGAGTAAACACAATGAATAAAAAGATATGGAGAGAGACGAATGGGTTAGTTTTTACATTTAACTATTCTAGTAATTTTTTTCTGTCTGGAGGTTGTAGATCTCTGATGACGATTTAAGATGCTGATCAGCTTTTCGTTCTGATGCACAGAGCACAAGTTATAGGTCTACTCGATGGCTAGTAAGTGCGGACAGTGATTGGCGACATGACAGGCTGCACCCACACTCCCACATCTACTATCGTGGATCACCAACTTCCATTACTGTATCATAGATGACGACATAGATCGCCATCTTTAATTCTAACCTTAGAGCCATGCAGACTGTACCAGTACCTTCTGGATTCCTATTTTGAATTGCTCACCATACATATTGCATTAAGACCAGTAATCTTATTTACAGTTTAGGGGCAATTCGTTACAGTTTTGACGTGGTTTGTTACACTGAGGGCATTTATATTTCCGCTTCATATGGAATACACAGAGTCCAATTTTCGTCCAAAATAATTCAGATTAGCCTTCAGAAAATCAAACCTTTCGCGACCTGGAATAACTCTAAGTTCAACGATTGTCAGAAGTATTGCAGTACAGTCGAACATATTTCAGTGTCCTACAACTTAGCAAGTTTGAAGGATTTCCCCCAAGATTGCATGCACAGTCGTTTCACATTACATCTCCCGAGGAATCAAACAGGCATTCATCGGAAAATCATTTAGAAATCCTATGGAAGCATACGTTGTAATGGGATGCGAAATTAAAGCGTCACCCATCCACAAGGGTCAGCTCAGTTTGCAGGTAAATATAAGTTCAATTTAGTGTTTTGTTTATGTATTTGTAATATTTTCTTATGTTTGTAAAATATTTAAAGTTTTGTATTTTTTTTTTTTTGTATGTTTCATGTTTGGAGAGAACAGCGCAACTCGCGGAAACAGCATCTTCACTGCCGGAACCAGAAAGAAAATTGCTGGAAACTAGACGTCGTGGGTCAACGGCCAAAGAGCAGCAGAAGATCCTGTGACCGGGTTGTTGCGTCGAACCTCCAACATTCAAATAAATAAAAATTTGTAATTTTTCAATGTAATGACGTCACAGAATGTTTAGTTCATGTTGTATTTTGTTCAGTTCTTTTTGTCGAGTCTGATGTTCACATCAGTATGTAGCATATACGAAGACAATAAAACAGTGTATGCTCTAAAGCTTAAATACGTGTTCGAGTTTATGAAGAGTTATATTGAGGAAGGATTATTACTGAATTTTTCCAAGATATTAATTTTCAGAAGAGTTTGATTTCGATTTTTGAATCTTAAAGATTTTGCAGTCTGATTTTAATATGGGAAAAACAAGATAACTTGCAAGAACATAATTTCCAAGAAGAAACAAACGACATCTAAATTTCAAAAAGTTTGCGCAAATCAGTTGAACTGAGTGACATAATTTTGCACAAACGACTCAACTAAAGGTGTTTTATACAGTTTCGTTCAAGAATCTTTTATAGAGAACTGTAAAAGAATTTAAATAATTTTTTTGAAATGTTTTGGATACGGCGTAGGTGACGAAGTCTGCACATGGTCATATTTCAAACAAAAATCATTGAGTCATGCGCGTCGTTACACTACAACGTATAAGCTTGCTAACAGAAATCCCGCTACCACTCCAGTCGATTACGAACATGTTTCACACATCGCTCACGTCTTCCATTTCTCTCGCGCGGTTCTGGCGCTGCAGTCTGGAACCGCGAGACCGCTACGGTCGCAGGTTCGAATCCTGCCTCGGGCATGGATGTGTGTGATGTCCTTAGGTTAGTTAGGTTTAACTAGTTCTAAGTTCTAGGGGACTAATGACCTCAGCAGTTGAGTCCCATAGTGCTCAGAGCCATTTTCTTCCGTTTCTCGACTGCCACCATTTACAAATACGCTGGAAAATTTTGTTACATTTCTTACATACAACGTAAATATTAACAATTTATGTGAGGAATAGCTTAAAAATCATTTACAATGTAATGCTTTCCTGGACATTATATCACTTTCTGTTTATGGGAAGGATGATTGGAGTTTAATGTTTTGCCTGCACCTATCCCAAATTTCCATCACACCAAGACATACCTACAGCGAAAATCACTGTTAGCTAACAGCGTGCAGTTAACGAATATTAAGGTGCTTGCGGTAAAAGGGAATATGTGGTAGACATAATACTACGTCACGCCAGTTACAATGATTTCCCGTATAAATACCGCTATCGCAAACGTCTGTCAGGTCTGCAGGCTACGTAGTTTCTGCTAGATGGTATTAGCAGTATCACTGCAAATTTCATCGATTTTGAAATCTTTGTTATCGTGTCGTATGCCGCAGGCGTTAGCTGACAAAGTTCTCTCTGTTTCATGATTTTTATGTTGATTTCGTGTTCAAAATGCGCAGTGAAGAGGAGAAATGATTGGAGCAAGTGATTTACAAAATCCTTGACGCATCTGTAAATGATGCGAACGAAATATTTGACGACGATTCACATTACACGTTTATTACGTTATTTGAGCGCATTGTATTGTTAAGAATGATCATATGATTCCAATGACTATAATATTGGAGTATATCTATCTCCGAGTTTCAGTTAGCATCACACTGTACTCCACTATGAACGGTAAATTTTGCTTTGTTCTTGTGTTCTTTGTGTTTGTTTAGATTTAAATTGGCTGAAAAAGAAATTTAAACAGAAAGATCACTTATTTGCTTACCGGAATAATTACCAGAACTCCTTTTCACTTTTTTCTGCAATAATTACTTTTAAATTGAAGTTCCATCTATAGGTTAAGATTTAACATTAGCATCCAAAAATTTGCATATTTAAATTAGAAAGTCCAAAAACCGAAACAATTTTTGAAATCCCATCTACATATTTATTTGTACATACAAGTTATAACTTCCAAGAAACCACATATTTTAGTCAGTCCACAGGTAATGGTAGCTATGTACAAGACCAGCACCATAAGTGTTAAATAATAATATTGCGACCCAGCTAAAGAGTGTCTGATTGTTGCGGTGCAGCCATTTGAGAATGAATTATATTTGAGATTAATTGAATTGAATTTGGTTGAATCGAATTTCAATTGAGTTTGAACTGAATTGAATTCGAAAGTCTTTGCTAGTTACAGAATAATACTACAATCCAACAAAAGGGTGCGTGGACGCTGTAGTAGAGCCAGTTGACAATCTATGGTTATGAATTTACTATTATTACCACAGCTAGTTGAGAACATACCGTATGAATCCACTGCTACTGCGTCGCTGTATTCGTCATAGGCTTACTGTTTGGATCTATGGAATGAATGTACACAACAACAACCACTAGTACCCTACCAACTGATCCACATTGACAACTAGTCTTTGAGAACTATTATAGTGGATTTTTGCACACAAGTGTCCTTATAATTGACTGCAGTATAAGCCTCAATCGTGCTATAGTGTTTTCAGAAGCACTAGCATTGATGCCTTAGCATCAAATTCGTTTGATCTGATTGCATGCGGAACGCTATGGAACTACAGCTTACACCTGCAATTCTTGAATGTTGTGTGTAAACATACGCCAGATACCTCAGAAAAAAAAGAAAAAAAAACTGTAGAACTGACTCGTCTGCATGCTCGACTTGCCGGCAATTGTAACCGTGCATGTGGAATACAGTGTAAATCGTAACAGCAGATCTCTCTTTCATGACCATCTACGAACTTAACCAACCTGCAACACAACTGTGTTGTTGAAGGAATCATGTCCGATTCATCAGAAACGATTTACAAATCCTATGGAAATGTTTGATGTGTATGCCTGCATTCATGTATAATGTGATGTGGGACATTTACAGTCCAGTATAATAAACTGGTTCTGTCTTCCAGCAAGATGGGAGTCTATGGTGCAAGGGCAGAACTGCGCTACATGGTTTTCAGGGTGTGATGCATACATTTCTCTAAACATGTGCTTGAAAGTTATTATCAAAGAAAGATCTTGGAGTGAGCTAGTGCTCCGTTCTGTTCGCTATTTTAGTACAATATCAGCAGCATTAAGTTAAGTTCGAAATTCAAATGCAGATGTCCTGCACATGTCTATTTCTGCAAGGAATTTGCTTTCATTGCACTCGTCAGAGAGACGCATACTGATTAGTCTCTTTTTTTTTTTTTTTTTTTTTTTAGATATAACTGATAATGAACTGTCACAAATGACAAGATGACAGCTTACCATAGGCATTTGTAGCGTTGTTTTCTTTTTTGAGTAATATTAATATCCACTCTGTGGTTAAAAAAAAGGACAAAGGATTTACAAGCGTATTCTGTAAAGAATCACTTTTATGTGCCATTTGTGGAAAATCAGAGAACTCTTTTTCTTGTGGCCGAGCGGTTCTAGGCGCTTCAGTCTGGAACCGCGCGACCGCGACGGTCGCAGGTTCTAATCCTGCCTCGGTTATGGATGTGTGTGATGTCCTTAGGTTAGTTAGATTTAAGTAGTTCTAAATTCTAGGGGACTGATGACCTCAGATGTTAAGTCGCATAGTGCTCAGAGCCATTTGAACCACTTCTTTTTCCTGTAATCACAGAAAGTATTTCACTCACGATGAAGCTTCTGGAATTCTGTTAAACGCCTGTTTATATCGCTGGTAACAAATGAAGAGAGTTATCTTCAGATATCATATAATTAAATTTGTGGCTTTCACCTGTGCGAGATGTCATATGTCAGACTCAAGTTTTGTGCTCTTTGTTTGCTGGTATAAAATCACGTTATTTATTATACATAGTTATGTTCATTATTTAAAAAAATAATCACCTTCCTTGTCTCATTGTCATGGAAATAATTATTATTGTTTTCTAATAATTTTCAGAAGTCAAATGCGAGGATTTGGACGCCGATTGTACAGTGATGAAACGACCAAGCACTACTCGTGTTCTCTTGTTTAGTCGTCGTTAAACGAAGAGAGAATCCCCCTGAGATTAATCTGCCAATCATTTCCATTACTTTACGTAATTTCCCGTGTAAGAATTGTTTTCGATTGATCGGTCATGCATCATGAAACAATGACATAAGCCAACACACTCACTGGCTTGATACAGCCCCACAATAAATTATACTGATGATGGCCGATCTAAGGTAACTAAACATCTAAACTTCAGACAGATCAATTGTTTTACTGCTCTCTGTGCCTCTAAAAAGAGAAATTTACGGCATCGTCATTGAGGCGTGCATTCTCGTCGCAATTATTGAACTAAACGAAGTTACATATTCTTCGCAATGTTATGTAATGTCGCTTATTGAGAAACTTTCCTTGTAATTCCTCAATACACGAGAAAGTCACGTTTCACATTGGTTAAAACAAAAAGCATGTTTGAAATACATTAACACTGCGTACGGTCTCATTCTCGTGACGTCCGACAACTGGCCAGTTCTAGAGATTTGTTTGAAGTGCATCAGAGGAATCAGAGGATCGTAACAGTTATGTACAGCCCGGACGAAAGTGTAACGCTATGGACCAGGTATGAAGCGAAACGCGTTTCTTTAGGCACAATTTTCATTGATTTCGATACAATAATTATTGACATCAGCATAAAATTGACAAGAAAATTCAATTGTTTTCTGTATGTATATCAACTGCCTCCATTTAGAAATCCTATGGACACGTCTAATAAACGTGCATTGTAGAACACATAGTGAAGCAGTAGCCCATAGATGAAGTTCTATGACGCGGTTGCGGTCATGTGTCGTTCATCTACATGGTTACTCTGCAATTCACACTTAAGTGCCTGGCAGAGGGTTCATCGAACCATTTTCATACTACTTCTCTACCATTCCACTCTCGAATGACGCGTGGCAAAAAGGAACACCTAAATCTTTCCGTTCGAGCTCTGATTTCTCTTATTTTATTGTGATGATGATTTCTCCCTACGTAGGTGGGTGTCAACAAAATATTTTCGCATTCGGAAGAGAAAGTTGATGATTGAAATTTCGTAAATAGATCTCGCCGCAAAGAAAACCGCCTTTGTTTCAGTGACTGCCACGCCAAATTGCTGAGTGTATAACTACATTTGACTCTTCGATTTGTATGTTCTATAGTAGCGGAGTAGATCTGACTCAGAAATTCTGCTTTACGTAAACAATTGATTGATTTCGTTACTATAGTCGCTGATTTTAATGCAAAATTCAGTGTTGGCGGTACAATATTCATTGTTAAAAGCATAAGACTAAACCTGAATCAATACAATATTCGACGATATCTGCATGAAATGAACTGAAAAATTCGGTATTTGCTGCATGTGTTATGTTTGGGAGGCAAAACACATAGTGAAGCAGGAACGCTTAGATGTAAAAGTTCTGAGCCATTGTGACTGTCATGTACGAGTGAGTAACTAAATTCGATGTACATGACCAACTGTAGCGGAGTAGATCTGACGCAGGAAATATGACTTATGCAGAAAATTGATTGATTTCGATATTACATTCGCTGATTTCAACGAAAAATTCAGTGCTGTCGACAAATATTAGTCGATTTCGGTTCTGCTGTACTCGTAAACGAATTGAGGGGTGAATGACTATATCCTTCCATAGAAGCACCAATTTCTTTTGTCTGCGCTGTCCTTAGATGAAATGTACGTTCACGGTGGTATATCGTTCCACAGTCTTCTCTAGGTCCTGCATGCCTCAACACGCCAAAGACGTCGGAATGTACTGGACTTGGTGAAGGCAGGCGGGGAGGAATTTGTGACAGTAAACACAGGCGGGGGTGTTCGACGTCGTACAATTCTAATATTATTTATTTACTTATTTAACCCGATCTGATTAAGGCCACGGGCCTTCCCTTACTTCTGACCAGGGTTTCACACATACAATACCTATTACATTACAGTCAGCTAAGAAATAACAATTTTAATGTGACAGCTAGCATTAAAATGATTTGAGTATCTGAAGTGGCGGTGTGAGTAAATTCTACCGACTACGAACTAACAAAGTTAATAATGGCATTAGTTATACTACTGCAGCTGCAGCCACTAATAGTGCTAGTAATAATCAACTATTACAATAATTGCGACATTAATAACAATGATAATGATGTCTCATATTCCATAACAGAGCATTGGGGACAATGGGGGAGACCCACACCGCCGTACGAGGCATGGTCCTAGTGGGGGTGGTTTGCCATTGCCTTCCTTCGACCGTAATGGGGATGAATGATAATGATGATGAAGACGACACAACAATACCCAGTCATCTCGAGGCAGTTGAAAATCCCTGACCCCGCCGGGAATCGAACCCGGGACCCGGTGCTCGGGAAGCGGGAACGCTACCGCGAGACCACGAGCTGCGGACAATAACCATGATAGTGGCAGACATAAGAAGAGTTATAGGTCTACAAAATAGACGTTTTCTGATATGGGGAGTTCTGGGAATTTAAGGAAACTATACTTAAGTTCAGAAAAAAAACAGAACACGTTGAACGACTAGAGATAGGACGTTCATATTCACAGGACGTATACGTTAATATGTTGTGCAGAAACCATGTTGGCACGCGGGTTCAAGGTCAACATCGATGTCGCGGGGCAACACTACCTACCGGTAAAGCTTGTCTGCGGCTCTCGTTATCACTATAAACTGAAGGAATGGATCAATGTGATGCAGTGTGCCTCGCAAACATATGTGCGAACCGTACCGTGAAATCAGTGCGTTTGAAAGGGGGCGCATTACTGACATGAGAGGATGTATCCATACGGGAAAGTGCTGTTCGCACGGGACGAAGTGTTTCGGCAGTGTAATGGAAGAATGATTCACGGAAGGCCGTAAAACATGAAGAGATGGGTCATGTCACACCACCCAGACCACCTCCCGAGAAGATCGATACCTCATCCGAATGGCACTGCAGGACAGATCTGTGTCATCAGCTATGGTGGAACAGTGGAACAGTGTAACACATCATACACTATCAGGGGTGAAAGTCCGTCATCGTTTATTTCGTCATGAATTACGTGCAAGTCGTCGACTTCTTCGCCTACGTTTGTCGAGTGTGCAGAAAATGCTAGACGGCAATGATGTATGGAATGACGTCAGTGGGGACAGGAATGGCATCAGGTAGTGTTTTCGGACGAATCCAGACCCTGTATATTTGAAAGTGACGGGCGCATTTTGGTTTGCCGCAGACAGGGGAGCGGTTTCACAGTGACTGCATTCGCACAAGACGTACAACGTCAACTCAAGGCCTTATAGCGGCCGGCCGCGGTGGTCTAGCGGTTCTAGGCGCTCAGTCCGGAGCCGCGCGACTGCTACGGTCGCAGGTTCGAATCCTGCCTCGGGCATGGATGTGTGTGACGTCCTTAGGTTAGTTAGGTTTAAGTAGTTCTAAGTTCTAGGGGACTGATGACCATAGATGTTAAGTCCCATAGTGCTCACAGCCATTTGAACCATTTTGAGCCTTATGGCGTGGGGTGCTATTGGGCACAACCACAAATTACAGTTGGTGCGTGTCCAGCGGATTGTGACCAGTGTGACCTAAGTGAATGACATCCTGTGACCCGTACTCATACTCTTTCTACACAACATTCCAGACGCCATTTTTCAGCAAGACAATGCACGACCGCATGTTGCTGCACGAACAAGTGCCTTGTAGATGTCACAGGATGTAAGCCTTTTGCCCTGGCTCGCCAGATTACCAGACTTGTCCCCGATCGAAAATGTGTGGGATTTGGTGAAGCGACGGATGCAGCACTGTGACCCAATGCCAACCCCAACAGATGAACTTTGGAACCAGGAGAATGCAGCATGAATGGCTATACCAGAGGACACCATTCGCGCCTTATACGCGTCGATGCTATCACGCCTGGAACAATTCACGTGGCAGGGCTCATGGCGGACGCAACAGGGCACATGCCGTGACTGAAATGTTAATCATTTAGGGGACTGATGACCTCAGAAAAAAATGGTTCAAATGGCTCTGAGCACTATGGGATTCAACTGCTGAGGTCATTAGTCCCCTAGAACTTAGAACTAGTTAAACCTAACTAACCTAAGGACATCACACACATCCATGCCCGAGGTAGGATTCGAACCTGCGACCGAAGCGGTCTCGCGGTTCCAGACTGCAGCGCCAGAACCGCGCGGCCACTTCGGCCGGCGATGACCTCAGATGTTAAGTCCCATACTGCTCAGAGCCATTTGTTAATCATTTCTGCAGAACATACATGAATGTTCTATCTCTAGTCATTCAAGGTGTTCTGTTATTTCTGAACATAAGAATACTGGGAAATGAGGAAGATCAGACTGGAAAGACGGAATGTGTGTGTCTGCCACTGCCTGGCTTCTGAAGCTGGGAGTGTTATTTAGTTCTCTAATATACTGCGTCGAATTGTTCCACAGACGGGTTTCTGCTGCTGAGGACGTCGAGAAGGCGGCTGAAAAATAGAGGGCGACAAAAGGATTTAGCTCTTATGGGAGTGCGTGTTTCTGCCACGTTGTTCAGACAAGAGCGTTAAGGTTGATTAGAGACATGAGAGTCAGTGTTCATTGACAAGACAAGAGAGGAGACAGAGGGTATGGAAATCTATGCGCTTGTCCGGTAGGGATTCCCGTTATTCAGGACTAATGAGCTTAGAACAACCAACCAGTACCGCTTGGGTTTTGAAGGGGTTGATCTTTAATCCCATATCTCGCTGCCACTTTGATAGTGCACCCAGGCCGGTATTGAGATTCTCGATAGCTATCTTCAGGTTTACGAGTTTTACACGTGCATACAACTGCGGGTCATCGGTGTACATTTGATATTTGCAGTAGAGCGAGACAGATGACCCATCATTGACGAGCAATGAAAAGAGCATGGGAGCTAATACCGAACCGCAGGGGACGCCTGATACTATCTGCCTCCATTGTGATTTTATCGTGCCTGACATGACGTATTGCTGGCGAGACGTCAGGAATGAGCGAAACCATTGCATTGCACTTGTCGAGAAATTTAGGCTGATTAATTCGGCAAGTAAAATATCATAGTCGACGGTGTCAAAGGCACGATAGTTGACTCTTGTGCATCCATGGCAAGCTTCAGATCATCTTTTACCGTGTGCTGCGATGTTTATGGAAACCAGACTGGTATTCGTCTAGAAGGTTGTTTTTAGCTGGCTAGTTTGTTAGCTGATCGTGGACTGTATCCCCGAAGGCCTTGGGCAGTACAGTAAGAAACGAAATGGGTCGGTAATCAGAGGGTGCTGTGGCATTACTCTTTTTAGGTAATAGCTTAACTAGTCCCTGTGTCCACGCCTTAGGGAAAACAATGGGTGATTGAAGATATCTGTTATTGTGGGCAGCAGTGGGCCAAAAGTAAACATTATTTGGATTGTGATGCCATCGGGTCCATTAGATGCTGATCTGATACGCATGATGGCTTTCTTGCTGATGTTGCAAATAGCATGCTTTAGATAGAATTTTTTGTGGCTACAGTCGTTTATCCCCACGAAGTAATCAAGGAGTCGCTCTTTCGTTTGTGGTTCAGTTGTTGTAGGTAACGTGCAGTACTAGTCAGTTCGCCGGCTGGGACAGTGGGATCAGCTGCAGCTATTACTTTGCCTATACTAAGACCACGCATAGGACAGCTGGTCTATTTCTACTGCATTTAATCCATTGGCATGCCTGAGTTTTTCATTTCTCACAGCTTGACTGACTCTCTTCTGCTCCTGCTTGTAAGTAATATGATTTCCAGGCGTGGGCCGCTCTGTGTAAGCCCGATGTGCAGCATCTCTGAGATTCGAGAGCTGTTTTAGTTCGTCACTTAGCCAATATGCAGGTTTCCTTCTTACTTTGCCCGTTTTTAAGGGGCATATTTGTTTTTTGTTTACGTCTGAGAAAGGAATGCTCTGAGCGGAAAGTCGCGTAGCCATCAAATGGTACAAATGGCTCTGAGCACTATGGGACTCAACTGCTGTGGTCGTAAGTCCCCTAGAACTGAGAACTACTTAAACCTAACTAACCTAAGGACATCACACACATCCATGCCCGAGGCAGGATTCGAACCTGCGACCGCAGCAGTCGCACGGTTCCGGACTGCGCGCCTAGAACCGCGAGACCACCGCGGCCGGCGCGTAGCCATCTGTGGTGCGATACCTAGCCCGTGTTGAACAACAGTTCAATGGATTTCAAACTGCACAAACTATTGCCCACATTCTTATCTCTATGACGTGGCACCGGCGGGTCCACACACTCATGTAAAGCAGCCTCCTATAGCAGAACATATGTGCTCTGCAAGTGGTCGGGCACCGCCGGACGTCACGTGGATTAGGTCTCAGCTGAAGATGGGCAGTCGGCCCCTACACAGCGCGTGGCCGGCTGAGCTCGAGGCTGTCTGCGTGCTGCTCCCGTAATCTCCGTCCTGTACAGTGTGGGGTGACTGTTGAAAGGCGCTGCGCCGGGTGGCTGTTCTGCGAAAAGTTTGGTGCCGCGCATTTAAGAAATAAAACTCAAGTCCATACCTCTTCCATTCCTATCCTACTCAGGAATGGTTCGAGAACATTTCCCCACACAAGCGAGTTATCATTTGGCACCCCCATCCCCATTCCAGTGTCAGTTTTCTCAACTAAGTTTTTTAAACACTGTACAGAAACTTTGCGCTTCAGTGCCAATGACCTTTCTCGGCTTAGAATCTCAGTGGTGGTTTTTGTCTCTTGGACTTTAAACTGGCCCTGATCCTGCTGTGCACACACACAGCAGTGATAAGTGTTTGACAACCACGCAGTCTGCACCAGGGAGTTATATAGTTTTAAAATTAGAACAAGCGACCTGATGCTGGTAACCAGAGAGCTTTCCATTATTGTAATCCAATTTTCTCACTATTTGAAACTTCGGACAAGTGAATTTTCCACCATTTTAAAAAAAATGGTTCAAATGGCTCTGAGCACTATGGGACTCAACATCTGTGGTCATAAGTCCCCTAGAACTTAGAACTACTTAAACCTAACTAACCTAAGGACATCACACACATCCATGCCCGAGGCAGGATTCGAACCTGCGACCGTAGCGGTCGCGCGGGTCCGGACTGAGCGCCTAGAACCGCTAGACCACCGCAGCCGGCCCACCATTTTAAATTTAGATGAAGAGAGCTCTTCGGTTTCAGTGTTGAGGTGGGAGAACTTGTTTAAACTGTGATGTCATAGGGATAGGGGGCAATTGTTTAAACTGTAACATCAATGTGGAAATTTTTTAAACATTGGATGCCTGAGTCAGGAATATTTTTAAACTATGGGCTTGTGGGGTTCCAAATTTTTCAATTGAATTGAATTTGAACTGAATTGAAACTGCACTGAATTCGAATTGAATTGTAGTGCCAATGGACTTCAGTTTAGGACAAGCGCTATTTGTGACATCAGGAGTAGACTCAGCGATCATCTTGATATACTTAGAGCAAGTAATATGACAAGCATGACTGTTGCAAATAAAGAGCCCTGCAGTCTCTACATGTCTGAGTCAGTGATAGTTGGGGAAAAAACGTTAAGCGGTTTTTCGTGCCGCTGAAACTAGGGTGAAAGATATGTTTACAGATTTTGGAAGTAGCCAGCAGTCGCAGACTGGCGGGTGGGAAAACAGGCTTGGGCCCACGAGGGAAACAAAACCTTTTCCCATGACTGTGAAAGGCTGCCAGTGCAGGCTCAGAATAGTAGGAGAAAAACATCTTTCGTCTAACAGGCAACCTTGGACTGCAGGGAAAACAAGCATTTCTGACCCTAGATGCAAACAGCAGCCCATGCACGCTCAGAATCGCACGAGGGCTGGGGAAAACACAGGAAATCTTGCAGTAATGCGGAGTAGGCCAGTATCCCTGGTCAGCTGTCTTAGGTCACCATCTTGGATTCTGACATCAAAGAGCTGTGGCATTTCCCTGATCAGCCATCTTGGATCAGTGATTTTGTAATTTCAGATTAACAGGACAATGAACCACCTCAGATTTTTTAATTTCCTGCACTTTATACTTAGGACAACAGCTCTAATTTCACAGTGGATATCGTAAGAGTGGAGAAAACCTGTAGCAGAATTGAGTATTTTGAATTTCCTACGATATTTTGAATTTCACACCCTTTTTTTTAAATTTCCCGCGTATTATACGTATGGATAATAATCTAGATCGGAGGCGCGGGCGAAATCTAGCAGCAGTGCATGATGCCATAGATGGAGGAGGAGTAAGAAGGGGGAACTCGGGCAATAGTGCAGGGCGGAGAAGAACCGGCACCGCCTACCTACTTATACGTCAGTGGTGTTCAAACGAAAATGTACGAAACAGTACTGTGGGTATAACTGAAATCTTAATTGAAAAACAATGAACAGACACCTGAAGACAACTGTCTCATTGTTTCACGAGCCGAAGGATTCCGCGTTCCCACAATTCCTGTGCCAGTGACAGGAGCCAGTCCTCCACTGTGTCGTCCGAGTTGAAGCACTTCTCTTTGAGATATTCCTTTTTTTTTTAGCGTACGAAACACATCGAAGTCGCAGGGTGGCACGTCTGGGATGTAGGGCGGATGCTCAAGTTGTCAAGCTGTTCCCACTTGAAATTGCCCATTACACTGTGTGACCTTGGAGAGATGTCCACGCCCGTTATCATGGAGCAGAATCACTCCCCCTGTCAACAGCTGAGGCTGCTTGCTCTTGATGTATTTGCGTAGGCTACCGAGTATCTTACAGCACATGTCGCTGTTAATGGTTTTCTACGTGCTCGGGGAATTCGATGAATATCGGAATTATTCTGACGCCTGAACAGTCGGTGAGAAACATCTTTCGTACTGAGGGCCCAACTTTGAATTTCTTAGCGGGAAGTGAAAACACATGCTTCCATCGCCTAGAGTCTAATATGTTATCCCAAAGCTGCGTATGTAAATATCATTTGGTTTGGTTGACCAAAGTTTCGTACATATTAATTAATGTTTTATGTATCAGTATCAACATTAGCGGCCAAAAGGAGAATGAATACTGGGCAGACGATATTTAACAGCAAGAACCATTTCACACTGGGTTCTAAATAAGAGGGCTATAGACACAGAGAAACGGTTAGAGTAAGTACTGTCCTCTTATTATAAGTGAATTTATACAAATATGTGTATATGCCCAGGAATGGCGTCTGAGCACCTTGCCGTTCTCTCTCTGCTGTAACGATCACTTCTTTGTGTTTGAAAACAGTCTCAGAAAAGCATCGTGACTGTGTAGTACACTACATGTACGAGGGGCGTTCAGAAAGTAAGCTCCGATCGGTCGCGAAATGGAAACGACTATGAAAATCCGATAAAGCTTTGCACAGATGTGTTGGGTAGTGTCTCTAGTATAACCCCAGTTAGCATCACGTCGGTCTTCTCATTTCTGAGCTCGCAGTGAGTGCGTAAAGATGTCTAGAAAATAGTGTCTGCCGCCAAGTACGAGGGCCTGGTGAGAAATTTCGCCTGAAGCTATGCAGCTAACATTACATAACTGTCGTGCTGTTTCTTCTTCAAGACAATTCTCAGCCGCATTCTGCAGGGGCAATGAAGATGCTCCTGCATCGTTTTCAAATGGAAATGTGAGATTACCCACAATACAGTCCGCAATTGTCTCCCCCTGAGTTTCATCTCTGGTCACATGAACCGCTGTCTTTGAAGACAACATTTTGACACAGACAACGAGGTGTAGGCCAGCGTGGAGAATTGGCGGAAAGCACTGGCGGCTGCCTTCTATGATGAGGCTATTGAAAAGTTGGTACAACGCTATGACAAAAGTCTAAGTCAGAACGGCGACTACGTAGAGAAGTAGCTGAAAGGTGTAGCTAATTGTTACAAGTAAAACATTTCTGATGTTCACTGTGGTTTCAATTTGGCAATCAATCGGAGCTTACTTTCTGAACAGGCCTCGTATTATGCTGTAGGGAGCACATTGTACTCATGTGGGAGCGATATAGATGGTTGTAAAACAATAAACTGGTAGCCAAGATCGCAGGAATTATTTTTATTCCGTGATTACCGGTTTCGGCGAAACTAAAGCCGCCATCGTCGGATCATTGTTTGCCTTGATGTTGTAACCTGTATGTGTCCTAAGATCCGATGATGGCGCTTTAGTTTCGCCGAAACCTGTAACCGTGGAATAAAAAGAATTCCTGCGATCTTGGCTACCAGTTTATTGTTTTACAACATGTATTATGCTTCTCCCCCGACGCTCGACTTCTCGTCGTCTTCGCGAGGTGAAACTGGATGCTGTGATGACGTGGGACCGATGTGGTGCAGCGGGCTTTGCCTCGTGTGACGCTGTGATCTTCGTTGCACACGCTTAGTCGGCAACACAAGACCCGTATTCACATGTTCTTCAACACTAGGTGCATTCGCTAACAGTCGGTTACCAACGTTGACTCTATGGCGATGCTGTGCGTGATGCGAGGGATCTTGTAATTCCTGTACCGTGGCATCGTTGTCGTTTTCATGCCGCAAAATGGTGTTAATGACATTGTATATTATTATCCACCATTCACAATTTCTTAGAAGTTCGTATAGCGGTTGGTTAGTCTCTGTTGGTCGCCTAACAGGCATCATACGAGGTGTGGCTAGAAAAAAACCGGACTAGTACTGGTGAAACAATAAAACGAATGCAATAAGGCTGAAAGTCGTGTGGCCTGTCACGTGACTCTCGCTCCGCCTACTGCTCGAGTTTCATCTGCCTCCTGCACTCAGTCTGCCCGTGGCGTCTGTTTTAAGTAGTTGACGTTTTGTCTGTGCGTCGGAAAATGTTGAGTGTACAGAAAGAACAGCGTGTTAACATCAAATTTTGTTTCAAACTAGGAAAATCTGCAAGTGAAACGTTTGTAATTTTACAACAAGTGTACGGCGATGATTGTTTATCGCGAACACAAGTGTTTGAGTGGTTTAAACGATTTAAAGATGGCCGCGAAGACACCAGTGATGACACTCGCGCTGGCAGACCATTGTCAGCAAAAACTGATGCAAACATTGAAAAAATCGGTAAACTTGTTCGACAAGATCGCCGTTTAACAATCAGAGCAGTGTCTGAGTTAACAGGAGTTGACAAGGAAAGTGTTAGGCAGATTCTTCATGAAAGTTTCAACATGAACAAAGTGTGTTCAAAAATGGTTCCAAAGTGTCTCACAATTGAACAGAAGGAACGCCGAAGAATGATTTGTTCTGACATCCTGGAAAACATTGAAAGTGGTCCCACCTTCTTACAAAATGTTATTACTTGCGATGAATCGTGGTTTTTTACTTGCGATCCCGAAACTAAACGCCAATCGATGCATTGGAAAACTCCTGGTTCTCCACGACAAAAAAAAGCACGAATGTCAAAATCGAAATTCAAGGCAATGATGATTGTTTTTTTTTTTTTTTTTTTTTTTGACATCAAAGGGATTGTGCACATTGATTGGGTACCAGAGGGACCTGGCTACCCTACGTGAGCGAGTACGGAGAAAACGGGACGATTTGTGGAGAAAAAAGTCATGGATCCTTCACCAAGACAATACCCCAGCTCACAGTGCGTTGTCAGTGAAGACGTTTTTGGCAAAACACAACATTCCCATCTTAGATCATCCACCCTACTCACCTGATTTGGCCCCCTGTGACTTTTTTCTTTTCCCTAAAGTCAAGTCAGCTTTGAAAGGAACTAGATTTGAGACTGTTGAAGCAGTAAAAGAAAAAGCGACGGAAGTAATGTATGGACTTACCGAAAATGATCTGCAGCATTGCTATGAACAGTGGAAAATTCGTATGGAGCGGTGTAGAGACCGAGGAGGAGAGTACATTGAAGGAGATAACAAGAAATTGTAAATAATTGTAAATAAATGTTTTTCCAGCATCAGTCCGGTTTTTTCTAGCCGCACCTCGTATTTACGGCTAATGTGGTCAGGTGTACCTGTTTGACCGTAATGACAGATGTAACGGTCTTTCCTGTTGCACCTGTACAGATACACTGAACATAGGCTGCGTACCGTTACGTAATGTACGAGTGGCGTTCAACACATTTTTTCTGAAAGCATGTTGTTTTATTCAGGATTGCAATAAACGATATTACTCCCCTCTCTTTTATCTACAAAACCCTATTTTTCAACAGAATCTCCGTTCAATAAAAAAAAAGTCGTGTGACTAGGGCCTCCCGTCGGGTAGACCTTTCGCTGGGTTCAAGTCTTTCGATTTAACGCCACTTCGGCGACTTGCGCCTCGATGGGAATGAAATGATGATGATTAGGACAACACAACACCCAGTCCCTGAAAAATCTCCGACCCGGCCGGAACCCGGGCCCTTAGGATTGACATTCTGTCGTGCTGACCACTTTTTTTTTGCGTTTGGTCGTCGCGGACGTCACATGACATCCGTTAAAGTTCGTTTGTTGATCCACTCAGTTTTTCATTACAGAGGCGAACCAGCTCTCTGACCGAACATAGTGAGCTACCGTGCCGGCACCACTCAGCTACCGGGTGCGGACATCTCCGTTCAATGCAACGGCACTACGCCGCCTTTGTTGGAGAGCCAGTATGCCCGCGTGGTATCACTGTAGTCGTCGACGACGGCGTCAACGTCTTGACACGTCAATAAACTCCTCAACGTGCACGTACTGCTTGCCGCCGAGAATATCCTTCATTGGCCCAAGCACATGGAAGCTGGAGCGTACGAGATCCGGGCTGTAGAGTGGATGAGGAAGAAGAGTCCAATGAAGTTTTATGAGCTCCTCTCGGGTGCACAGACTTGTGTGAGGCCTTGCGTTGTCCTGGAAAGAAAGGAGTTTATTTGAATTTTTGTGGCGACTAACACGCTAAAGTCGTTTCTTCTGTTTCCTGAGGATATCGCAGTACACTTTGCAGTTGATGGTTGCTCCATGAGGGACGATATCGAATAGAATAACCGTTCAGAGTCCCAGAAGACCGTACCCATGACTTTTCCGGTTGAGGGCGCGGTTTCGAACTTTTTCTTCGAAGGAGAGGTGGTGTGGTGCCGCTCCGTGGATTGCCGTTTTGTTTCCAATTGGAAGTGATGAACCCACGTTTCGTCACCTGTGACGATGTTCGACAAAAAATTGTGACGATCAGTCTCGTAACGCGGAAGCAATATTGCGCAGATGATTCTTCGTTTGTTTTTATGGTCTTCTGTTAGGCGGAAAGGAACACAGCGGGCACTCGACTCTGAGTAGACCAACTGGTGAACGAGTGTGTCAGTACTACCAACAGAGATGTGTTTGTGATCCGTTGATCACCTAAAGTGAGGGTCTCCAACATTGCAAGAGTTACAGCTGCGTGCGGACGGCGGGCACGGAGGAAAGCGGACAGGTTTGTGCGAACTTGTAGCAATGACGACGCCGGCCGGAGTGGCCGTGCGGTTCTAGGCGCTACAGTCTGGAACCGCGGGACCGCTACGGCCGCAGGTTCGAATCCTGCCTCGGGCATGGATTTGTGTGATGTCCTTAGGTTAGCTATGTTTAAGTAGTTCTAAGTCTAGGGGACTGATGACCTCAGATGTTAAGTCCCATAGTGCTCAGAGCCATTTGAACAATTTTTTTTTGCAATGACGACAGTCGCCTCGCCCAACGACTCACCGTGCTTTTGTTGGCTGCCAGGTCCCCGTAGATACAATGCAAACGCCTATGAATACTTGCGATAGTCTGATTTTCCGCCAAAGAATACTCAGTGAGAGCTCAGTGGTTCGAATGCATCTCCACTACAGACGCCGTTTTGAAGGCTACATATAGCAACGCGAACTATCGGAACTATAGCGACTGAAGCTGAAATATTCCACGAAGTCTTACAGCAAATTCCGCCTTTTTCTTCTTTTTTCTTCAACTGAAACTGGCGGAGAATTGCCTTACTTATTTGAATGCCCTTCGTTCCGTGCCCTGACTGGGGTTTGCATGGCGAAGGGACGGGCGTTCTACAAATCAAGAGAAAAGTTGGCAGCCCCTTCGACGCCGTTTCAATGTTGCCCACGCACCTGCCGTGCAGTCTGCTCAGGTGGTGGCCAAGTTGTTTCGCGCGCACTGCAGGGCGGCGCAGTGCCGCTGAGCTGCCGCCGCCGCCTCCGCCGCGGCTGCCCGTATAGGCGACAGAGGGCGCGCCGGCCCGCAGGGAGCTAGCGAGGAGCGGGCCGAGATTTCTATTAGCGCTCATCACGAGGCGCAATCAAGAGGCCGGCCTGGGCGGATCCACTTCCTCATTGAGGCCCGCAGCCGCCGCCGCAGCCGCCACCACAGCCGGCCCCGCACATTCTTGGGCCGCCGGCGACACCACAGCAGCAGCCGCAGCCGCAGCTGCGCCGCCCACGCCTACGAGGCCAGCCGGCGGCTGTCCAAACACAGGAGCCGCTGCCGCCACACCGCCTAAAATAGGCCGTCCAGCCCGCATCACGACAGCTCGATCAGCTGTGAATGTGAATCCCATCTCCTTGGAAGTAATGGAAGTTGCCGTAGGGCCCAAGCGGAATACAGGGGTTGGACAAAAATATGGAAACACCGCAAGAAGTTGATGTCTGAGGTAGGATTTGGAAAAACGACGAGTTAAAACAGATAACGCTATTTTTTATATGAATAACGGGTATTTTTTGGTAGGGTTTCTAACAATATCACCACTTGCAAAGTAGGTTAGAAATCAGATTAATAATGTTGCTCACGCAGCATATGTTCACTTTATCGGGCAACAACAAAGTTATTGACTGTGGATGGTATCGTCAGAATGGAAGTAATGAAGTCACTGTAAAAAAGTCATTAATTTTGGGCACTTATCTTCAATGGATTCCCACGTAGATTTCGTCGAAGTTGTTATGGCTCATCTTGTTGATTCTAGGGTGATTCCACTTTGACTGCTAGAAGGTTCAGATCTGTATTTTAGCAATATTTGAAGACCTAACAAATGCGTTTTTCAGGAAATTCTTAATGATCAAACAATCCCAGATCAGAACAATGGTATGGTAGAAATAATTTTTGACTTGGTGTTCACGATCCACTTTTTTATTAGACTTCTTGTAAATTCACATATACTTCTTAATTCTCACATCATCAAGAAAACAGTTTTGTATCAATCTTCATATATTTAATTTCCACTTTAACCAAACACAAGACTTACTGGCTCTGAGCACTGAGCACCATGGGACTTAACTTCTGAGATCATCAGTCCCCTAGAACTAAGAACTACTTAAACCTAACTAACCTAAGGACATCACACACATCCATTCCCGAGGCAGGATTCGAACCTGCGACCGTAGCGGTCACGCGGTTCCCGACTGTAGCGCCTAGAACCGCTCGGCCACTCTGGCCGGCACAAGACTTGACTGTTCTTTTACAAAGTGAAATAACAACTTAACTTCTGCAAAGTGAAGCAAAGACTGCTCTGTGCGCATTCGCGCCAAAACGGTTACAAGTAAGTCAAAGATAATTACAGTCTCACACAAATGAATACACACATATCACTGTAATATATCGATACATCGGAGTACCTATGTATTAATAAAACCAAATGTGAATATTGTCACAAGAATATGTCTGTTACTTCGCAGAAAAGTAGTACGATATTACTGGTATCAAGAACTGGTGTTGGAGTGCCGTAATGGTCACGTAAATAAAGAACCATTACAGGTCATAACACGTGGATTTTTTTTATTAATAACAGCGTAAGGAAACCGAAATATCAAATACCCATAGCGGCAGTGCTAAATTTTTTCGTTTTTAAATAAAACTTAAAAAAAAGAAGTTATTTTTATTCTTATAATTTGCGTTGGTTCGAAATATCCCGTTAGTATAGGAAATAGGGAAAGCGATCATTGCTATTTTAATAATAATGCCGACAAAAACTGCCAACACACCCAAGCCATAAGAATTAGTAGAACATTGCTGAGACAATGATGTCCCTGTTGTCCCGCGTACGTGCTGCGTGCAGCACCTGTCCCCACCACGTCTGTACGGTAGTTGAACCCCTAGTCTGGAAATATTTTTAGGAAGTCACTTAGCAATGAAGTACAAAGCTTCATTTGCTTCAAAAGATTAATAGTTTGTCTGCCATTTCTGTCAAATAATAAAATAGGAAGATAACAGTACATAACAGTAATAATTTAATAACTTAAAAACTCATTTACAGGGTGCAATGAAAGTAGACACTAGCTGATCTGGTGCATGTGTCTGCACAATATCCCTTCGTCTGCTTGCAGACCGTCAAAACGGCCAAACTAGCACAAAAATAGAGTTCTTCAACCTCAGTTATCATTGACTATTCGCAATGGTCAAACACTAATATGATCCCTCATTACAACATGATTTTGCAGCAGAGTTCCAAAAACTAGAATCAATAGGTGAACAGTGGTGTTTTGTTGCAATATTCAACCACTTATCACTTTATGAGAAACGCGGCGAATGGTGAACAGACCGAGATTCCTTTTATTTGCCTGCTTAACTTGATACTTTGTTTCTATGTATCATGAAACTGAGGGAGTCAAAATTTTCCAGTCAACGTTCAATTTCTACTTTTACTGTAGGAAATAATAACCAAGAATGAAAATCGGTTATTTCAGAAACCGCTTGAGCTGTTTTAACAATCAGGTTAAACTGTTGGGGGAAAAAAACGATATAACCGAAAGCCGATTGTTCCAGCGATAACTGTCTTCCCTAGTCTGAACATAAATGCCGATGCTGGCGAATGCTGCAGGTTGCGGTGTTATATTTCACTACGAGAGACGCCTGTGCAGTGCGCTCAATACATCGCAAGTGACAGTCGTGGTCAGAGCAATGTCCTGTGCAGCTGTGAGTCCGTTAAGTCGGAGCTAAGTCAATTCGAACGTGGGCGAACTCTTTATCCTCGTGTGGTGGGCGCTTCTGTAACCAAGTAAGCCGAAGTATTTAGTGTGTTTCAAGAGGCACCACATCAAACATTTATACCGTATACTGGGAAGACGGAAAAAAATCATCCCACTAAGCCACAATGCGGACGAAATGTGTGTTGAGTATCGTGACAGACAGCCACTGAAGAGAACTCTGACGAAATCAAAGAGAAGAACAGCTGCAAAAGTCAGTGCAGAACTGAATGTGGCTCTCGCGAACCCTGTCAGCATTGAAACAACACGACGGGAGCTCCATAAGCAGGGAACTGCAGGACGCGCTGGAAGTCAAAAACCCATCACTCAGTGGTGCAAACGCCCGTAACAAAAAAAAAAAAAAAAAAAAAAAAAAAAAAAAAAAAAAAAAAAAAAAAAAAACGCGATCCCGAAGCCATAAAATCTGGACTGGGAGCAAAGGAAGGAAGTCGTTTGATCGGATGTGTCTTGTTTCAGAATGTTTCCAACTTCTGGCCGAGTTTACGTCCCAAGAGTGAAACGTGATAGGTGATGATTGAGCAGCCAAATCTTAGTATTCCACGGGCCCCATGATTGCTGTGCAAGGTCGACAGCTGTAAATGATCATGTGACCATTCTAGCCGCTCAGGTCCATCCAATTGTACAATGTTTGTGCCCCAATGGTGATGCCGTGTGCCGAGACGACAGAGCTCCTGTTCACACATTTCGCATCACCAAGAGTGATTTTGTGAGCGCCACGACACGACAATGAATTCTCACGTCTCTCCTGGCCACCACAGTCACCAGATCTGAATATTATTGAGCCTCTGTGGTGTACTTTGGAGAGAATGGTGCGTGATCGCTTTTATCATTACCTCCACTTGTCATTATTTTTCAGGATGAATCGTACAATATTCCCTTGAAAACCATACAGGATCTGTATTTATCCTTTCCGAGACGACTGGATGCTGCTTTGAATCCCAACGGGCTTCTTACAATGTGTTAGGCATAGTACTGTGTTGTGTCTTTGCTGTTTCCATATTTTTGCATAATCTCTGTGAAAAGTGTCCTGGAGAAATCAAAATAAATTCGGAGCTTATTAAATACACCAAGAAAATTTTAAGATTATGAGTCTAAATTATATTCATCTATGCTGGAAGAATGGCAGAGCTCAGCAGTCTTACCTGTATTTAATGAAGGAGATCAAAATGACTGCAGCAACTGTAGAGCGACCGACGCTACGTGGCTGTAACATATATGCCAAAATACTTTCCAGGAGATATAATGTTTCAATCGAGAGTTTCCTGATAGAAGAAAAAAATGGTTTTAGACCTGGAAAATCACCTATGAAGCAGATAACAGAATACCATAGACAATTTATTCTATCAGCGTTTTATGAAAATACCTTCGACCGGCTGGTGAGATCTCAGTTATAGAAAATTTTCGGACAGTATAACAATGCTCAGCAATTAATAGTGACAATCTAAGAACAATATCAGGCCAAAGAATTAGTACAGGAATCAGAAGCCTCAGAGGAAGAGTCAGACAAGGATGTCCGCTCTATTTGGAAAAATTTGTGGAAGTTCTTATGGGACCAAACTGCTGAGCTCATTCGTCCCTAGCCGGCCGTTGTGGCCGAGCGGTTCTAGGTGCTTCAGTCTGAAACGGCGTGACCGCTACAGTCGCAGGTTCGAATCCTGCCTCGGGCATGGATGTGCGTGATGTCCTTAGGTTTAAGTAGTTTTAAGTTCTAGGGGACTGATGACCACAGATGTTAAGTCCCATAGTACTCAGAGCCATTTGAACCATTTGAATCATTCGTCCCTAGGCTCACGCACTACTTAATCTAACTTAAACTAACTTACGCTAAGGACAACACACACAAACAGCCATGACCAAGGGAGGACTCGAACCTCCGACGGAAGCAGCCGCGCGAATCGTGACATCACCCCTCAGACAGCGCGGCTACCCCGCGAGGCCAACGCTATTTAGTGTGTGTATAATATATGCAGGGTGGTCCATTGATAGCGACCGGGCCAAATATCTCACGAAATAAGCATCAAACGAAAACACTACAAGGAACGACACTGATCTAGCTTGAAGGGGGAAACCAGATGCTATGGTTGGCCCGCTAGATGCCGCTGAAATAGGTTGGTTCAAATGGCTCTGAGCACTATGGCACTTAACATCTGAGGTCATCAGTCCCCTAGAACTTAGAACTACTTAAACCTAACTAACCTAAGGACGTCACACACATCCATGCCCGAGGCAGGATTCGAACCTGCGACCGTAGCAGTCGCGTGGTTCCGGACTGAAGCGCCTAGAACCGGCCATAGGTCAAACGGATATCAACTGCGACTTTTAAAATAGGAAACCCCAATTTTTATTACATATTCGTGTAGTATGTACAAAAATATGAATGTTTTAGTTGGACCACTTTTTTCGTTTTGTGACAGATGGCGCTGTAATCGTCACAAACGTACAAGTACGTTGTATCACGTAACATTCCGCCAGTGCGGACGGTATTTGCTTCGTGATACATTACCCGTGTTAAAATGGACATTTTACCAATTGCGGAAAAGGTCGATGTAGTGTTGATGTATGGCTATTGTGATCAAAATGCCCAATGGACGAGTGCTATGTATGCTGCTCGGTATCCTGGACATCATCCAAGTCTCCGGACCGTTCGCCGGATAGTTACGTTATTTAAGGAAACAGGAAGTGTTCAGCCACATGTGAAACGTCAACCACGACCTGCAACAAATGACGATGCCCAAGTTGGTGTTCTAGCTGCTGTCGCAGCTAATCCGCACAGCAGAAGCAGACAAATTGCGCGAGAATCGGGAATCTCAAGAACCTTGGTGTTGAGAATGCTACATCAACATCGATTGCACCCGTACCATTTTTCTATGCACCAGGAATTGCATGGCGACGACTTTGAACGTCGTGTACAGTTCTGCTACTGGGCGCAAGAGAAACTGCGGGACGATGACAGATTTTTTGCATGCGTTCTATTTTGCGACGAAGCGTCATTCACCAACTGCGGTAACGTAAACCGGCATAATATACACTACTGGGCAACGCAAAATCCACGATGGCTGCGACAAGTGGAACATGACATTAGATTAGATTAGATTAGTTTTTCGTTCCATAGATCCGTGCTGAGGAGATCCTCGTGGATGTGGAACATGTCAATTTTTTTTAAATAACAATACTAATACTGTGAGTATATACAATATATCATTTCTTTCTATTAAAAAATTCGTTAATGGAGTAGAAAGAGTTGGCCACTAGTAAGTCTTTCAGGCTCCTTTTAAACTGATCTTTATTTGTAACTAAATTTTTTATGTTTGCTGGCAAATTATTGAAGATGAATGTTCCTGAGTAGTGGACCCCTTTTTGAACTAAAGTGAGTGCTTTTAAGTCCTTGTGCAGATCATTTTTGTTCCTGGTATTGTGTGTATGAACTGAGCTGTTTGTTGGAAAAAGAGATATATTATTTAAGACAAATTTCATTCAGGAGTAAATATGCTGAGAGGCAGTAGTTAGTATTCCCAGTCCTTTCAAGAGGTTTTTACAGGACGTCCGTGAATTTACTCCACAAATACTATGTATTACACGCTTTTGGCCTCTAAAAATTTTTGTTTGACTTGATCTGTGTTCAGTTTTTCAAGGCCTATCCACTGTGCCAACTTATAACTAAATCTGTGGTGGGTGCGATGAGGAGGTTCCCTTGTGAGTACACGGAATGAAATTCGCGAAGACTTTATGCCCTGGTATCCACATGTCCACCATTTACGATCCTTGCCAGCTACTCGTTGAAACTGCGCTACGTATCACACATTCATCCATAGGCCACTTAAGTTTACAGTTTTCCATCTTCTGTCGATACTTATCCGAATATCAGTTTGTGACCAAGTTACATAATCCTTTCATGGTGGTTTTTTTATTAGATATTGTCTCCCTTTCTGGACATTATCACGCCACATCTGTCACTTGCACCATAATAAAAAATTGTAAGCTCATAGTGTCATTTATTCCACACATCTGTGTGGAGGAAGCAATATTTAATGGCCCCCATAATAATAGTTCGCACAATCATAGTAGATATGGGATCCTCATCTATCTCGTATGTGAAATCCATCTAAAAAGGAGCTAGAAAAAGAAAACGAGAATAATTTAACTACCTATATAAAATGAATATCGAAATTTATCGATAATATTTGAGTTAAATATGACATAGAGCAGAACTTGAAAGTACCTGCAGTGTTTCAGGGATTAAATGTTTTACTGACGTATGTACACCTGAAGATGTGATTTGAAATCACGAAACCTGTCTTGTTCCTGTAAAAGATCGTATACAGCTGAAAGCGGTTTTTTTTCAAGAAAATAGATTACTTCAGTTGCGGTTGCCCTGAACAGAAAACCGTTTGTAACTGAATAGCAACCTTTTGCTGAGCGGACCGCTACGAGACTTGGAGGAAGAGATTCAGTGAGGTTCTGTAAGGTACTGGCAGGGACGTGGAGCCATGCCGACTCCAGCCGCGCTACCTTTCTCGGCTTAGGATCGATGGCGCGAACACCCTAGTCTAGGTGATCGCACAGATTCTCGATTGGATTTAAAATTGGGGCTTGTGGCTGCCAGGTACGGCAAACTCATCTTGGTGCTCTTTGAACCACGCACGTACATTGCGAGCTGTGTGACACGTTGCATTGTTCTGCTGGCAGATGCCATGGTGCTGAGGAAAAACAAACAGTATGTAGGGGCGGACGTAGACACTAAGGACAGATGCACACTCGTGTTGATCCACTGTGCCTTTCAGAACGACGAGATCACTCAGGGAATTTACCATATCATAACACTCTCTCTTCTGGCCTCTACCCTTTGCTTTAAGACGTTTCACTCTGCTCACGCCAACGGCCATCTATCTGATGGAGCATAAAACGTGTTTCATCTGGAAAGGCCACCTATCGCCTGGATGTCCAGTTGCGCTATTGGAGTGAAAAGCCGGTCTTCGTCGCCGACGAATAGCCGTCAGTATTGGTGCATGATCCAGACGTCTTCAACTGCGGACCATACACAGCAGTTTTCACTGAATGGTCGCTGAGGAGATACAACTGGTAGCCCCTTGGTTTATCTAGGTGATCAGTTCCTCAACAGTTGACTTCTGTTCACTTGTATACGTCTCCGCATACATCGTCCTCGCTTGTCACTTGGCTAGACGTTGGTTTTGGATAGCACCATTCTGCCATGCACGGTAAACTTTAACCACTGAAGTTAAAATCTTCTGGGTTATTAGGCCGCGTCATGTTTCTTCTAAAATGTTCTACGTTTCGACCCCTCTGCTGGGATCTTCCTCATGATCTTTTGGTGTCCACTACTGCTAGATCACTGCTAGCAGTAGTGGACACCAAAAGTAACTCACGCTGTAAACTTTCCAACTAGGATCACTAAATCCTCAAGGACAGCCAGTGACAACATTTTTATAGACAAATCAAAGGAACAAAATCATATCATAAAACCTGTAATAAATGGACTATCAGATCATGACATGCAGCTACTTGTTTTAGATGTAAATTCTAAGCAGATTATCAAGACTGCTAAATCTGAGTACAGGAGAGTAGTCAATCAACCAAAAATTGAGTGTTTTAGAAAACTGCTCAAAGATATGAACTGGAAAGATGTTTATAGTGCTCATGACATGAATGAAAAACATAACACATTCATGAACAATGTCAGTACCATGTTTGAAACCTGTTTTCCTCTAAAAGTTACTCAAATTAAACAGAAGTCTATAATAAAACCATAGATTACACAAGGAAAAAAGCTTTTTCATTTTTATGTTGCCTATGTCTGGTAACACTCGAATTGCAAATATAGATTTCTTAAGGCGTTTCTGCAGTTCTGTGGTGTGCTCCTCCCAACTGAATTTATTATCAAGTTGTAATCCCAGGAATTTAAGACTGTCAACCTCTTCTATCTGCTCTTCTTCATACTTCATGCATATGCTGGGTGGAAACCTCCTACAGGTTCTGAATTGCATATAGTGAGTCTTTTCGAAGTTGAATGTCAGTGAGTTGGCTTTAAACCATTTATTAATATCCATGAAACTATCATTAGCAAATCTTTCTAGAACTACACTTGACATACTATTTATTGCAATACTTGTGTCATCTGCAACAAAACGAACTCTGCTTCTGGCAGTGTACCTGATGAGAGATCGTTAACGTGCACAAGAAAAAGCAATGGCCCTAAGATGGATCCTTGTGGGACACCACATGTAATTTCTTCCCATTCTGATGATGACTGATGACTTAATTCACTAGTCCCTTGCACTGACACATTTTGTTTCCTGTTAGCGAGGTATGACTTGAACCATTTTGCAGCGCTGCCCGTGATACCATAGAATTCTAATTTATTTAAAAGGATGTTGTGGTTCAATAATCAAATGTCTTTGACGAATCTTAGCAAATGCCTGCTGCTTGTAATTTGTTATTTAATGAATTAAGTACATTTTAACTGTAGGTGTAAATAGCCTTCTCGATATCAGAACCCTTCAGAAATCCAAACTGTGTTCTTGATAACATGTTATTTGTGGTCAGATGGTTGAGAAGCTGCCTGTACAAGACTTTTTTAACATTTTTGAGAATGCTGGCAAAAGTGCAATCGGTCTGTAGTTTGATGGTATCTCTTTATCCCCCTTCCTGAATAGAGGCTTAACATCTGCATATTTTAGCCAGTCAGGAAATGTCCCAGTTATAATTGACTGGTTACACAAGTAACTTAGAATTGTACTAAACTCACAAGAACATGCCTTAATTAACTTTGTTGATATTTCATCATACCCACTAGAATGCTTTGCTTTTAAAGATTTTATTATGGGTGTTATTTCTTTTGGTGAAGTGAGTGACATATTCATGTACCTGAAGCTATTTTTAAAGGCTAGTTTCAGATATTCAGGGGCATTATTTACTGATCCTGACAATCCCATTCTATCAGTAACGGATATAAAGTACTTGTTAAATAGATTTGCCACACTATGCCCATCGGTTACTAATGTGTCATCTACCCTTAATGCTATTTGCTCCTGTTCCTTTCTGGTTCTACCAGTCTCCTCTTTCACTATATCCCATATTGTTTCTATTTTGTTCCCTGACATTAATATCTTCTCCTCGTAGTGCATTTGTTTAGATGTCTGAATTACTTTCTTAAATATTTTACAGTATTCCTTGTATTTAGCTCAATCATCAGCATTGGAGCTATTCTAGGTCGACAGATACATTTTCCTTTTTGTCTTACAGGAAATCTTTTTTCCTTGTGTAATCTATGGTTTTATTATAGACTTCTGTTTAATTTGAGTAACTTTTAGAGGAAAACAGGTTTCAAACATGGTACTGACATTGTTCATGAATGTGTTATGTTTTTCATTCATGTCATGAGCACTATAAACATCTTTCCAGTTCATATCTTTGAGCAGTTTTCTAAAACACTCAATTTTTGGTTGATTGACTACTCTCCTGTACTCAGATTTAGCAGTCTTGATAATCTGCTTAGAATTTACATGTAAAACAAGTAGCTGCATGTCATGATCTGATAGTCCATTTATTACAGGTTTTATGATATGATTTTGTTCCTTTGATTTGTCTATAAAAATGTTGTCACTGGCTGTCCTTGAGGATTTAGTGATCCTAGTTGGAAAGTTTACAGCGTGAGTTACTTTTGGTGTCCACTACTGCTAGCAGTGATCTAGCAGTAGTGGACACCAAAAGATCATGAGGAAGATCCCAGCAGAGGGGTCGAAACGTAGAACATTTTAGAAGAAACATGACGCGGCCTAATAACCCAGAAGATTTTAACTTCAGTGGTTAAAGTTTACCGTGCATGGCAGAATGGTGCTATCCAAAACCAACGTCTAGCCAAGTGACAAGCGAGGACGATGTATGCGGAGACGTATACAAGTGAACAGAAGTCAACTGTTGAGGAACTGATCACCTAGATAAACCAAGGGGCTACCAGTTGTATCTCCTCAGCGACCATTCAGTGAAAACTGCTGTGTATGGTCCGCAGTTGAAGACGTCTGGATCATGCACCAATACTGACGGCTGTTCGTCGGCGACGAAGACCGGCTTTTCACTCCAATAGCGCAACTGGACATCCAGGCGATAGGTGGCCTTTCCAGATGAAACACGTTTTATGCTCCATCAGATAGATGGCCGTTGGCGTGAGCAGAGTGAAACGTCTTAAAGCAAAGGGTAGAGGCCAGAAGAGAGAGTGTTATGATATGGTAAATTCCCTGAGTGATCTCGTCGTTCTGAAAGGCACAGTGGATCAACACGAGTGTGCATCTGTCCTTAGTGTCTACGTCCGCCCCTACATACTGTTTGTTTTTCCTTAGCACCATGGCATCTGCCAGCAGAACAATGCAACGTGTCACACAGCTCGCAATGTACGTGCGTGGTTCAAAGAGCACCAAGATGAGTTTGCCGTACCTGGCAGCCACAAGCCCCAATTTTAAATCCAATCGAGAATCTGTGCGATCACCTAGACTAGGGTGTTAGCGCCATCGATCCTAAGCCGAGAAAGGTAGCGCCGCTGGAGTCGGCATGGCTCCAGGTCCCTGCCAGTACCTTCCAGAACCTCACTGAATCTCTTCCTCCAAGCCTCGTAGCGGTCCGCTTAGCAAAAGGTTGCTATTCAGTTACAAACGGTTTTCTGTTCAGGGCAACCGCAACTGAAGTAATCTATTTTCTTGAAAAAAAAACCGCTTTCAGCTGTATACGAACTTTTACAGGAACAAGACAGGTTTCGTGATTTCAAATCACATCTTCAGGTGTACATACGTCAGTAAAACATTTAATCCCTGAAACACTGCAGGTACTTTCAAGTTCTGCTCTATGTCATATTTAACTCAAATATTATCGATAAATTTCGATATTCATTTTATATAGGTAGTTAAATTATTCTCGTTTTCTTTTTCTAGCTCATTTTTATATGGATTTCACATACGAGATAGATGAGGATCCCATATCTACTATGATTGTGCGAACTATTATTATGGGCGCCATCAAATATTGCTTCCTCCACACAGATGTGTGGAATAAATGACACTATGAGCTTACAATTTTTTATTGTGGTGCAAGTGACAGATGTGGCGTGATAATGTCCAGAAAGGGAGACAATATCTAATAAAAAAAACCACCATGAAAGAATTATGTAACTTGGTCACAAACTGATATTCGGATAAGTATCGACAGAAAATGGAAAACTGTAAACTTAAGTGGCCTATGGATGAATGTGTGATACGTAGCGCAGTTTCAACGAGTAGCTGGCAAGGATCGTAAATGGTGGACATGTCGATACCAGGACATAAAGTCTTCGCGAATTTCATTCCGTGTACTCACAAGGGAACCTCCTCATCGCACCCCCCACAGATTTAGTTATAAGTTGGCACAGTGGATAGGCCTTGAAAAACTGAACACAGATCAATCGAGAAAACAGGAAGAAGTTGTGTGGAACTATGAAAAAAATTAGTAAAATATACAAACTGAGTAGTCCATGCGAAGATAGGCAACATCAAGGACAACGGGCGTCAACGAGGGTCGTGGTCCCGTGGTTAGCGTGAGCAGCGACGGAACGAGAGGTCCTACGTTCAAGTATTCCCTCGAGTGAAAAGTTTAATTTTTTATTTTCAGTTTATGTGACAAACTCTTATGTTTTCATCACTTTTTTGGGAGTGATTATCAAATCAAGAGAAAGCCTAAATCGGGCAAGGTAGAAGAACCTTTTTACCCATTCGCTAAGTGTACAAGTTAGGTGGGTCGACAACATATTCCTGTTATGTGACGCATATGCCGTCACCAGTGTCGTTTAGAATATATCAGACGTATTTTCCTGTGGAGGAATCGGTTGACCTATGACCTTGCGATCAAATGTGTTCGGTTCTCATTGGAGAGGCACGACCTTTCGTCTACTAATCGCACGGTTTTGCGGTGCGGTCGCAAAACACAGACACTAAACTTATTGCAGTGAACAGAGACGTTAATGAACGAACGGACAGATCATAAGTTTGCGAAAATAAAGAAAGTAAAATTTTCAGTCCAGGGAAGACTTGAGCCAAGGACCTCTCGTTTCGCAGCTACTCACGCTAACCACGGGACCACGGCGCTCCTGAGCGCACAATCTCATTAATGTTACATATCTTACACATGGACTACTCAGTTTGTACATTTTACTAATTTTTTTCATAGTTCCATACAACTTCTTCCTGTTTTCTCGATTGATCTGTGTTCAGTTTTTCAAGGCCTATCCACTGTGCCAACTTATAACTAAATCTGAGGGGGGTGCGATGGGGAGGTTCCCTTGTCAGTAGGACTGATATTGATACTATGCCTTGCAGACATACGAGTGAAAAATATTCGCAGACGTCAGCATTTGAGAGAGAACGCGTAGTTGGAATCAAAGAAGCAGTTGGAGTAATTGGCGAATTGCACGACATTTGAACAACAGCTACGCCACTATTCGACGATGTTGGCAGGAATGGGTGAACCACGGCCGAACACAGCGTCAGGAAGGAAGAGGTCCACCTAGAGAGACGACAGAACGTGAGGACTGAGCAATCATCAGAGAGGCACTCAGAGCATTCATTATTGTCGTCGATTCAATGTGCGACCGGTGCTTCAGTGACTCTTAATAGGCGGCTCACAGAAAAACACAAGAGGAGCCGACTTCCATTGACCTTTGTACGCTAACAAGCCCGTTTGGAGTGGTGTCGAACACATTAGCCCTGGAACCACATTGGCTCGAGTCAAATTGTCTTTAGTGATGAGTTCCGCCTCGAACTGAGCCCCGATGACCAGCAAAGATGTGCCTGGGGACACCCTGGACAGAGCTGACATACCAGCCCACTTGTCGCCCGACGTCCCGCCCTGACGCAGTGATGGTCTTGGGTGGCCTTTCATTTCTTAGCAGAACCCCTTTGGCTGTTATCCGCGACACTCTTACAGCACAGCGGTACTTCGACGATATTCTACGACCCGGTTTGTTGCCCATCATTGCAAGCCATCTTGGGCTTACATTTCAGCAAGATAATGCCCGCCCGCACAAGGCGGGAGTTTCTGCTACTTTCCTTCGTGCTTGTCAAATTCTGCCTTGGCCAGCAATGTCGTCGGATCTCTTCCCAATTGCGAACGTTTGTAGGATTATGGGCAGGGCCCTGTAATCAGTTCGGGATTTTGTCGATGTAAAGAGCCAACTGGACAGAATTTGTCACAGTAGCGCTCAAGGGGTGCCGGGCGGGGGGGGGGGGGGGGGAGGGGGTGGACATCCAACTGCTCTACCAATGACTGAATAATTGCCTAGAACTTAGAACTATTTAAACCTAACTAACCTAACGACGTAACACACATCCATCCCCGAGGCAGGATTCGAACCTGCGACCGTAGCGGTTCCAGATTGAAGCGGCTAGAGCCGCTCGGTCACACCGGCCGGCGCGCATTGTCACTTGTGGCTGGAATCATCGTCGTTAGTTAACAGGATTGTTGGGTGGGAGTCCCGCATACCAGTCCAGTACAAAAAGTTTCGTCATGTAATTTCAAGCTGAAACATGTTTTTTGAAACATCATTCACTGTATTAAATTTCAGTCTACTAGCGGTTAAGATTGTTTCATTCCTAATAATATGTTTCCTAATATTTGCATAATGGTGGTATTACCTTGCACAGGAACCAGTGGGGCTCTCGAAGTAACCATTTTGTATGGTGAAACGAGTGTACTGAAAAGAGATTGAAGGACCTGCTAGACAGTGGGTTCATACAAATCAGGCGGGATGCAGTTCAGGTCCTTCGGATATTGTTGAGTATGGTAATAAATATTTTCCATGTTGCTATTTCGTAAAAATCTGGACTTTAAATTATGACATATATTGGAAACAATAGAAGTAAATACATTACTTTTCGTTGTACTCTAAAACTTCATAGTTGTATATAAGCTCATGGAAACGGAACTCTGAATCGGTCTCAGTTTGAAACAGTTTTGCTTCATACATTCTCTTAGCACTGACCGTATCTGTTCGTAATCACGAACCTCCCCACGCCGCGAGAAAACGTAATCCGTTTAGTTTCTTGGTTTCAATGTAGCGTTATGCTTTGATATTTGTAATTGAGAAACATGTATCTCTGCTGCCGCATCGTTTTCTCTTCCTTTCTTTCTTGTGCTGTAGTAGTCGTATCGAATACCTGCAAACCGAGGAGTGCGGTCGCATGTTTAACTATTTGACAAACGATTAAAAAGTGAATTTTGCCGCATTATTTCAAATATCACTTTTTAAATGCTATTATATGTTCAAGAATTTCAGCTGCACAGTAGCCTAAAAAATAAAAAAACGGTGTGTAAGTGGAGATATTATTGTATTAGAAATTAAGTGGGTTAAGTGTTCATATAAACTGCGTTTAATAACGTTTTATACTCGCATCAGCAACATTATTAATTTATTGGCTGGTACTGATTAATCAGGATATATGAATTGACGACTGCTAATAAAATATTTATAAACTATTTACACATTAAAACCATACCTCTCTGGTTACAATGCTGTTAATCATAATATCTATAATTTAAGTTACTGTGTGTCACAGAAAATAATATAAGAAAACGTTCAGAAAAACAAAGTTTATAAACCCCTTCTTCCTAAAATAACGAAATGAATCGGTTAAAACATTTCAAACAAACCTTTTGATATTTATGAAATCAGTTCACTGAGAGCAGAGTGAGGTAAGTTTTAGCATACTTATGCGATAAAATGAGGACACATAATATTTACTACAACTATGATTCTAAACTCAGAGGTCAAAGATTAAATGCCACTACTTTATAACACGATTTCATCCTTATAGCATTTGATCTGAATAAATAAAACCATTACTAACATCTTATCACTAATAACACTGCTTCCAAAGTCAGTTCTCATTTGATTTTGTCAGTCTTAAGTTTAAAAAGCGCAGAAGCCAACACGGCATCACGACTGTGAGCACCCGCTGCGGTCTAACATTCTGCGATCATTCTGTTTATATCTGTGCCTTAAACGTTTTTCTCTTATCTCTTTTAACCCTCTTACTTCCATTACAAAACTTTAAATACTCTGTTATCACAATTGTAGAATTAAAGAAAGAGCCAGTTCGCACCAATTGTGACCAAGACGACTATCGCGCTCAATAAGGTTTCCTTCGTTCTTGGGTTCTGAAGAAGAGAGTGGGCAGCTTCAGTACACAAGTATTTCGACTCCGATTTGCCATTGAATCAGCCTCTATGAGAAGTATAAGACATTTAAACAAACTGTATATCTCTGGAAAAGACGAAGCGAGGGCCAACTGTTAACCGTCACACTCTGCAGGTCACATAGCCAACCTGGATGGGTATCGTAAATTTCTGTTGTTATTTCTAAATTGTTTTCCGCTTAAATTTTATTTTGCGACGTTTTAGTACCATTCATTGCGGCCTACATGCTGAGTAGGATCGTCAACTCAGTAGAGGATGTTTGCTCCTGTAAAATGAGCTGGTCAACAAGCCGCTAGCACCACTTTTGGAATAGCCAGTACGGAGATCGGGGGAGAAATTACGTGTTGGCTGCAGGATACACCCAGAGCGTCAGCCCGAGAAATGTGGTTCTGTTTGGTTCAGGCCCCTACATAGACATGGCGTGCACCCTCATTCCTCTCTCTCTCTCTCTCTCTCTCTCTCTCTCTCTCTCTCTCTCTCTCTCTTGCTTGTTTACCGACTCTGTTCCGACTTGATGACATCTTTCCAAGACCACTTTGACTAGCTAGTGATCTGTCATTCTGTAATGTATTATGTATATATGCCACATCTTTAAATAACCTGACAAGACCCACCGTTACCTATACGGTCTCTGTCACTACGCACTCAATTCGCATTCAGAATGAGTGGGTTTCAATTCCTCGCCGAGGCATCCAGCTTTAACGTTTCCATAGTTTTCCCGAAAACATTGTATGCGACTGAATAAATGGTTCCTTAAACAAAGGCGATGCTCAAGAAGCACAAGAGAAGGAGGTAAACTGGATAAGTCCTGGAGACACAGGAAGATACTAACTGCATAAGGCAGAGATTCCGGAATCAGATATTGTATCCAGGAGCAGAAACAAACTCGGATCACGTTATGGATACCATGAAGTTTAAAGTATAACTGTATAATCACGAGGAATAAGTAAGAGATTACTGAGGTATTGAGGAATGACGCTCTGCGACTGAAGATTTCTCAGGCTACAGATACTGCGATAGTGAGTACTACAGTAGACAGTTCGGTTACAGAGGCAACAATTGCGTAAGAAGGGCACTCACAGAAGGTAAACAGAAAAATGCGAGCACAGGAAAAGTAATTGGGAAGAAGCCATCGGTAACAGTAGAAATAGAATTGATCGAAGAAAAAATGAAATATGAAAATGATGAGCAAAGCAAATGAAACGTGTTCAGAAATACAGGGCACTTAGAAATGAAGTTAGGTGCGGGGGAGCAAAAGAAAAATATGAAGAAATCTAAAACGAAATGACCACCGGAAGGAGAGATTCAGGGTACAGAACAATCGAACCAATCTTCTACATCTGCATCTACATCTACATTTATACTCCGCAAGCCACCCAACGGTGTGTGGCGGAGGGCACTTTACGTGCCACTGTCATTACCTCCCTTTCCTGTTCCAGTCGCGTATGGTTCGCGGGAAGAACGACTGCGCGCTCGAATCTCTCTAATTTCACATTCGTGATCTCCTCGGGAAGTAGAAGTAGGGGGAAGCAATATATTCGATACCTCATCCAGAAACGCACCCTCTCGAAACCTGGACAGCAAGCTACACCGCGATGCAGAGCGCCTCTCTTGCAGAGTCTGCCACTTGAGTTCGCTAAACATCTCCGTAACGCTATCACGCTTACCAAATAACCCTGTGACGAAACGTGCCGCTATTCTTTGGATCTTCTCTGTCAGACCGACAGTAAAATTAAAACCAAAGGCATTAGCATTAGTAGTGCAACGGGAGAGCCACTGTTGAACGCAGAGGATAGATTGACTAGATGGAAAGATTATACTGAAAGCTTCTAAGGGAGGTGAGGAGGGGAGAGGAGAAGCTAGGAACTGTCTGCTGACATGATAGAAGAAGAAATTGTAGTCGATTTGATAGACATAACCGATGAGGTATTAGATTCTGAGAAAGCTTGGGAAGATTTTTGATCAAAGAAGGCAGAATGCACTGATAACATTTCTTTGGAATTTCTAAAATCATTAGAGGAATTGGCTACCAAATGATTATTGGAGTTAATGTGTAATATCTGTGAGATTGAAGATATACCATCGGATTTTAGGAAGAATATAATCCACACAATACAGTACATAGCAAAGAGACATAAACGCAAGAACTACTGCACAATCAGTCACACTCAAGTTGCTGACAAGCATAATATACAGATGAATGGAGACGAAAATTGAGGGATCTGTTAGCTGATGAATAGGGAAAGACATCAGAGAAACGGTTCTGACTTTTCTTTATAATGAAGGCAAAACTTAAGAATAATCTGTCGACCTAGAAATAGCGTTCGACAACGTAAAATGGTCAACATTTTCGAAAATCACAGAAAAATATGTATAAGCCATAGCTATTTATGACTAACATACAAGGCGTAAAAGAACCAAGAGATAACAATAAGCTGGAAGAACGAGAGAAAAGAGCTGAAATTAAAATGGCGTAAGACAGGGAACCAGTCTTTCTCCTCTACTGTTCAACCACTACCTCGAAAAAGCAGCGAAGGAAATAAAAGAAAGGTTCAGGAATGGGATTAGAATTACAGGATTACAGGACATGTTGGAAAGAATGAACAGTCTACAGAGCACAGAATACGGTTTGAGAGTAAACCAAAGAAAGACGAAAGTAATGAGGACTAGAAGAAATGAGATTAACGGGAAACATAACATCAGAATTGTGGGCCAAGTGAAATAAATCTGTAACCTTGCAAACAAAATAACGCAAGACACACGATGCAAAGAAGACATAAGAAGGAGGCTGGCACAGGTACAGAGAGAAGTCCTTGATAAAAGATGTCACCTAGTATCAGAGAGCCAGGCTTTTATTTGAAGTATTCAAATGTTTGATATTTATTTAATAACAACTACTTTCATCAAGTTTAGTTGATTTTTTGATGACTTTTAAAGCTATAGTTGGAATTAAACTGCCTAATATTGAACTCATTTTTACAATTTGGGAATGATGAAAACATTATTATATGTACCGTTTACTTGCTTCTTTCGTATTATCGTTGTAATACACTTTATTGATAATGCTTCTTACAAGTAACGGTATAATTCCAGTTCGTGTGAGTGGAACTATAAAATCAAGCGTGTCCTTCCATAAAAACTGTAGTAAAGAAACTGGAAAGTAAAATTCTTAACTACGGACTCGTAAGAAGTTCTGTTCGTAGTAATCACGGGGTCCTTCCACTTCAGCTGTTTCTGCTGAGCGTCAGTAAAAGAACTTAATCCCAGCGGTTACCTACCGAAGCTTGCACACTCAGTCGTTAAACAGGTTCGCCTTATCTGTCAATAACAGGCGTCGCATCCTACCACGTTGAGTGTTGCGCTGGACAGTAAAGAATAATGTAGGAGATGCCATTACAGAACTGCTGTTTAAATGTCTGCTTTTTTGTTGACGTTCATTAAACTAAACTGAATTAAGAACCGTAGCAGAGGTGATGAAATCGGCCTTATACCTCGTGTTATTTTGGAGGACTACGGTGTCAGTGGAAAGTTCTTCACCCAATACCAACAAGGGTTCCAGCAACGAGGCTGCTGAGCACCGTACTTATCCAACGTCATGATGTACAGACGATCACGGGGTCACAATCAGCTTCACGTAGCAGTAGAAGCGAGTGTGGTGTAAAAGTACGGTGATACCATTCAAAAGCGGCATGGGCCTGTATTTTGCGGCAGAACGGCTTTTTCGGAAGACAAGTAATCTAATTCGCAGTACTAAAGATGACCCTAACGCCCATTCCACATAACAGGGAAAGAAATTCTAAAATTATTAAGCGAAATAGTACTGGAACAGGCGTATAGGGATCCGTCGCCACAACTTCTGTATCAAAATAATACACTCCTGGAAATTGAAATAAGAACACCGTGAATTCATTGTCCCAGGAAGGGGAAACTTTATTGACACATTCCTGGGGTCAGATACATCACATGATCACACTGACAGAACCACAGGCACATAGACACAGGCAACAGAGCATGCACAATGTCGGCACTAGTACAGCGTATATCCACCTTTCGCAGCAATGCAGGCTGCTATTCTCCCATGGAGACGATCGTAGAGATGCTGGATGTAGTCCTGTGGAACGGCTTGCCATGCCATTTCCACCTGGCGCCTCAGTTGGACCAGCGTTCGTGCTGGACGTGCAGACCGCGTGAGACGACGCTTCATCCAGTCCCAAACATGCTCAATCGGGGACAGATCCGGAGATCTTGCTGGCCAGGGTAGTTGACTTACACCTTCTAGAGCACGTTGGGTGGCACGGGATACATGCGGACGTGCATTGTCCTGTTGGAACAGCAAGTTCCCTTGCCGGTCTAGGAATGGTAGAACGATGGGTTCGATGACGGTTTGGATGTACCGTGCACTATTCAGTGTCCCCTCGACGATCACCAGTGGTGTACGGCCAGTGTAGGAGATCGCTCCCCACACCATGATGCCGGGTGTTGGCCCTGTGTGCCTCGGTCGTATGCAGTCCTGATTGTGGCGCTCACCTGCACGGCGCCAAACACGCATACGACCATCATTGGCACCAAGGCAGAAGCGACTCTCATCGCTGAAGACGACACGTCTCCATTCGTCCCTCCATTCACGCCTGTCGCGACACCACTGGAGGCGGGCTGCACGATGTTGGGGCGTGAGCGGAAGACGGCCTAACGGTGTGCGGGACCGTAGCCCAGCTTCATGGAGACGGTTGCGAATGGCCCTCGCCGATACCCCAGGAGCAACAGTGTCCCTAATTTGCTGGGAAGTGGCGGTGCGGTCCCCTACGGCACTGCGTAGGATCCTACGGTCTTGGCGTGCATCCGTGCGTCGCTCTGGTCCGGTCCCAGGTCGACGGGCACGTGCACCTTCCGCCGACCACTGGCGACAACATCGATGTACTGTGGAGACCTCACGCCCCACGTGTTGAGCAATTCGGCGGTACGTCCACCCGGCCTCCCGCATGCCCACTATACGCCCTCGCTCAAAGTCCGTCAACTGCACATACGGTTCACGTCCACGCTGTCGCAGCATGCTACCAGTGTTAAAGACTGCGATGGAGCTCCGTATGCCACGGCAAACTGGCTGACACTGACGGCGGCGGTGCACAAATGCTGCGCAGCTAGCGCCATTCGACGGCCAACACCGCGGTTCCTGGTGTGTCCGCTGTGCCGTGCGTGTGATCATTGCTTGTACAGCCCTCTCGCAGTGTCCGGAGCAAGTATGGTGGGTCTGACACACCGGTGTCAATGTGTTCTTTTTTCCATTTCCAGGAGTGTATATACTGCCTGCCAAAATGTGAACCTCCCAGAAGACATGGTCGGATGTCAATGGAACCCTGTATATTCAGGGTATCCCTCCGCGTCTCTCTTAAGAGTCGTCAGGCCTCATTTTCTCTGGTGTTTCGGCAGATATTTGTAATTTCGTTTTCGGAACGTGTAGCTGGAGTCAGCCCATATTACTCATAACGTCTCTCATGCGACGCCCAGTGTGGATGGAAAGCATCGGTTTTTTTCTCGTTACGAAGAAAACATGCTGAACAGAAGATGAAAAGTACAAGTGATGTATTGTAATCAACGTGGGTGAAAAAACGCCGGAGATCGACCAGCTGAAGCACGGCGACCGAATGAACACATCTCTAGGACCACACATATGGACTAACAACACCGGAAATCGCCACTGAAGATGCTTCTCAAATGAAAGAAGACAAAAGCATATGGTAAAAAACAAACTGCCTTTCATTTAGTTGCATAAACGGAACATACTTCCATGAATTTCGAAGCAACTAAGACAGGACGGAAAACGGAAAATATAACGAGAACAAAATGATATTTAAAGCGGAATTTTCTGTGCCTATTCGACAGACAAGTCCGACATTAGTCTAGTGCGATATTCGTTTTATGTATTTGCGTTAGCAGGGACAGTGAAACACGAAGAATAAACAGCACGCCACCAGCGGCGCCCCCTCCGTGGTCTATGGGGACTGCTACCGCCATACAGAAGCGCTGCTCAGTTGCAGCTGGACTGCTGATTATTCTCCGGGTTTTACTACTCTTGTTAAAATATTTCGATTAAACGAATATCGCAACATACCAATTAGGACCACTCTATCAAATGGGCAGGTAAAATTGCGATTTAAAAATCATTTTGTTTGTAATGGGAAACAGATAGTCACTTTCTATCGACTTTGGGCACGTTATGCGAGACGTGATGAGCAACATTTGTTTGGGATGACTCCAGCTACACCCTGCAAAAACTAAATTTCAAAACATCTGCCGAAACACCAGAAAAAATACACCTGACGACCCATATGAGAGACATGCAGTATCTACACCCTCAGCGGATATCTAAATGATTATAACTGCAGTTATCTGTGACAGGTAGAACGACCACGAAAATGTATCAGTGTTGTCCGTCTTTAGTAGGTACGTTATATGTAAGGGGATGCAAACCACGTCAGATGTTGAGTGATAGCTGATAACGGTGAAGAGCATGCAGATGCTACACTAAAGAGTCAAAGAAACTAATACACCTGCCTAATATCCTGTACGGCTCCCGCGAGCATGCAGAAGTGCAGCAGCACGACGTAGCATGCACTCCACTAATGTCTGAAGTAGTGCTGGAGGGAATTGGCACCATGAATCCTGCAGGGCTGTCCATACATCCATAAGAGTACGAGGGGGTGGACGTCCCTTCTGAATAACACGTTGCAAGTCATCCCATATTTATTCAACAATGTTCACGCCTCGGGAGTTTGGTGGTTAGCGGAAATGTTTAAACACAGAAGAGCATCCTTGGAGCCACTCTGTAGCAATTCTGGACATGATGCGTGTCGCATTGTCCTCCTGGAATTATCCAAGTCCGTCGTAATGCTCAGTGGACATGACTAGATGAAACTTTCTGGCAGATTAAAAGTGTGTACCGGACCGAGACTCGAACTCGGGACCTTTCTCTTTCGCGGGCAAGTGCTCCACAATCTGAGCTACCCAAGCCCGACTCACGACCCGTCCCGACAGCCTCATTTCTACCAGTACCTCGTCTCCTACCTTCCAAACTTTCTCGTTACGAAAAAACCTTGTTGATCACAAAATGAAAAGTGCAAGTGATGTGTTGTAACAAATGCGGGTGAAAAAACGCCGGAGATCGGCCAGCTGGTGCATGGGGACCGAATGATCTCCAGGACCATACACATGGACTAACAACACCGGAAATGGCCGCTGAAGATGCTTCTTAAATAAAAGAAGAGAAACGCTTATGGCAAAAAACAAACTGCCTTTCTTTTAGTTGCATAGACGGAACATACCTCCATCAATTTTGAAGCAACTAAGGCAGGACGGAAAACGGAAAAATGACGAGAACAAGATGACATTCAAAGCGGAATTTTGTGTGCCCATTCGACAAACAAGTCCCAAATTAGGCTGGCGCGTTATACGTTTTATCTCTTTGTGTTAACAGTGACGGAAAAGACGAAGCATAAACACCCCTCCAGCAGCGACGCGCCCTCTGAGGCCTGCGCTGACTGCTACCGTCGTGCAGAAGAGCTGCTCAGTTGTTGGTGGAGTACTGATTATTCTTCTGTTAAAACATACCGATAAAACGAATATCGCACCATTGGGACCGCTCTATCCAATGAGCACGAAAAATACATGAATGGATTCAGGTGATCAGACAGGATCCTTACGTATGTATCACGTGTCAGAGTCGTATCTAGACGTATCAAGGGCCCCATATTATTCCAACTGCACACGCTCCACACCATTACACAGCCTCCACCAGCTTGAACAGTCCCTTGCTGACATGCATGGTCCATTGATTCATGAGGTTTTCTCCATACCTGAACACATCCATCCACTCGACACAATTTGAAACGACACTCGTGCGACCAGGCAACATGTTTCCAGTCATCAACAGTTCAACGTCGGTGTTGACTGGCCCAGACGAGGCGTAAGGCTTTGTGTCATGCAGTTACCAAGGGCACACGAGTGGGCCTTCGGTTCCGAAAGCCCATATCGACGATGTTTCGTTGAAAAGTTCGCACGCTGACACTTGTTGACGGCCCAGCATTGAAATCTGCAGCAACTGGTGGAAGGGTTGCACTTCTGTCACACTGAACGATTCTCTCCAGTCGCCGTTTGTCGCGTTCTTGCAGGATCTTTTTCCAGCGGCAGCGATGTCGGAGATTTGGTGTTTCACCGGATTCCTGATATTCACGGTACACTCGTGAAATGGTCGTACGGGAAAATCCCCACTTCATCGCTACCTCGGAAATGCTGTGTCCCATCGCTAGTGCGCTGATTATAACACCACATTAAAATTGTAGCTGTAGTTACTGAACTAATAACTGTGCCAGACACTTGTCTTATATAGGCGTTGCCGACCGCAGCGCCGTATTCTACCTGATTATATATCTTTGTATTTGGATAGCATACCTACATTAGTTTCTTTGGCGCTTCAGTGTACGTAAGGGGTGTAAACCGCGTAAGATGTTGAACGATAGCCGGTCACGGTGAAGAACATGGAGATGCTATATCGTAATGTGAGACAGCGTTATCAGCAACTGACAGTGTTTGGAAGAGGCCCTAATGTGGGTCTCCATTTGGCCGGCTGGAGGAGTTACGCAACATCGAGACTTATGGGTCATTCGGATGTGACAGTGACCCGATGTTCGACTCCGTGGGTATGTGAGGGTAGGCACGCTCGTCAAGTTTCCAGTCGGCGATGCCTGGCAGTCACAAGGGAGGGTCGCCGTATATTTATCTATTTAATCGTAATTGCAGCCCATTATCTGAAAAGCTAAAATAGGTCACACAAATCATATTTCCTTGGGTAGTAACGAGTTATGAATTCACTTTTTATTTCTAATACATATTTAAAAAAAAGAAAAAACTATAACTACTTCTACTACCATAAAACTACAATGAAACTCTTAACCAATTACCCAACTACCAATACTACTACAAGCACTAGAGAATTTGTTCTCTGTTTGTTGACTTATTTTGTTGCATAGAACTTGCAGATGTTTGTCTCCACTACTGGATCTCCGCCCTTATTCGCTCCGGTCAAGAATCACTCTCTGTTGAATTCCCTGCGCGTCGGGCCGCACACCAGCAGCGCTTTCATTTTAGTAAGTAATTCCATCCATCTCTGTTACGTCTTCAAATCCACACTTCCACTACCACTTGCATCATTTCATTCGGTGGTCGCCGAGCTCAGCTATATTCTGTTCATCTGCAGAGTACGTTGTCTGTCCTGGATGGCAGCATGCTGACATGATTGAATGCCTCGTGAAGTCTTTCTTGGCCTTAATGGATACTGTGGCTGCAGTATCGTTCAAAATGCGGCGGGTCAACCCGTTTCTTAGTGCTGGTTTGGGATCCAACTTCCTTAATACTTCACGTCCGTTACCTGCTGCACCTACATAGAGCGTACAGTCCCACAATATGTGTTCTAATGTTCCCACACTGTCATAGGCGCAGTTATCATTCATGTGTCTTCTGGTGTAGCATAGATACGTAGTATTAGGGCCATGTCCAGTGAGGTAATGTATCAGTCCACTCGACAGGTTAAAAAATCTTATTTTTAAACTGCCCCAGATTTTAGGGAGAAATTCGTATGTTCTGCGCCCTGTGCCTGAAGTGTCCCATTCGTTGTGCCACAGTTGTAAAATGTGATTTTTTATTGCATTTTTCGGATTGACCTCAGTACCAAGCAGCCTTCACACTTCCATTGGATTGCCTTTCTTTAACTGGTAAAAGATTCCCCTTTCCCTAATTTCCAACTCCAGTGGGCATATTCCTAGAATTACTTACAAAGCATTATTGTAATACAGTAGGCACCCGTTAATCTTAGTAGCATTCTACGTTGAATTCTTCTCACTAATAGCTTCACTAGCTATGATCTATGAGCACAAACGTTCGCACCATATCCTACGACTGATGGTAGTATGGATTTGTGGTACACCCTGATTGTTTGCAGCGGAAACCGAAATTGCCTATTTGCAAACGTTATAATTTTATTTATCACGTTTGTAACTTTTCTGTCTGCTTCATCTATGTTATGTGCAAAGTTACGACATTCGTCCAGAAATATCCCTAGCTATCTCGTTACTGCGATTTTCCGAATCGTTACATCATTTAATTTATTTTAGGATTTCTTATTAGGTTCCAATTCCAGCAGGAGGTACATTGTTTTGTGAGGTGCTAGTGACAATTTGACACTTCGACACCAGCCCTCAAGTTCGTGCAGCGACGCTTTACATTTATCTTCTATAATTCTTTTGTGGTCACCACTTACAAAGAACAGTACGTCATCTGCAGATGCCAACAGACCGCTTATGTTACCACTGCCACGTAACTTCCGCAGTACGGGCTCCAGTGCTACATCCCAAAACTCTGGACCATACGCTGATCCCTGCGGACAAGCTTTTGTTATTGTCTTCGTTACTTTCTTCCCTGGGCATGTTAAAGAATCATATAGCCCGTGGCAACAATCTCTCAGGCAGTTGTACAGAGCTTCTGGACACTCCAAATCTCTAAGGCGACCAAAGAACGACGGTCACTATAGGTTATCGAAAACGACACCAAAATCAATCATCATCGCTAGAGCTTACATAGAATCAGTATCTCTCACTAGTGAAATCGCCTTACTTATTGCGTCTTCAGTTGACTTGCCTCTTCTAAACCGTGCTGGTTAGGGCTTATCGAGTGCAGCTGTTTGTGATCTTGTAATCTTTTGCGTAATAGTTTTTCAAATATCTTGACGAGAACGTTCAAAACTCAAATTTGTCTGTTGATAGCATTGGTCCGTGGGTAACGTTGGGTCCTTATCTTGCCCTTTACTGATTAATAGACCTACCATTCAGCGTTCTTCCACGGTGCAGGAACCCTTTCTTGTAGGAGACACTCATTCTACAGTTCGCGAAAGTAACTATCTAATTGTTCACATAGGACTTGTATTACTTCGGCAGGGATCCCGCCAGGTCATGGAGATATTTTGTTTTTCAATCCTAAAATTATTTGCCTACGTTCCTTTTGTGCGAAGCGGCACACAAGTTTATTGTTTCTATAGTCTTCCCATAACATTTTTCGTATTCTACACTGATCATCTATCTCGCCTCCTTCTCCATCGTCAGGAAGCAGTGTTTCCATTAGCAGGGCTGATGACTGTTCCCAACTTTCTGTCACCGTCCCATCATTCCTTTTGAGCGTGGATAAGACTGTTGGTGACAGTATTTTCTCGCAAACTATTTTATATGATACACCCCAGGGATCGACTTCTAAGTTACCCTCCACGAATTGCTTCCACCGTTCCATTTTTGTTTTCCATAACTCTTCCTCAAAATGTTGTTTAACATACCTGTATGACGCAGCTTCAGACTCTTTCTTCTTGGACCATGCTGCGCTGGTATAGCTTCCTGTCTCTTCTTGTTTCACGTCTTAATTTCTGCACCGCCTCTGTCCAGATGCAAGGTACTCCTTTAGAATGTCGTCTGTTGACAGGTATCGATGCCTCCTTTGCTGTATGTATAGCAACTGTCAGTTCTTCCGCTTTAACATCTGTATTATCACCTAGCAATGGGCTTCCCGGACGCTGAAACAACCTTGTTAGTTCTTCCCAGTTAGCGTTCTTGAAGTTATATTTGCGCCTTATGCGCACGTTTTCTGTTGCCTCTTGGGTCTCCCTTCCAGTGATGGTATAGTGTGTGATATTGTGGTCACTGGACGTCATTTTACTGTCTACCTCCCAGCACGGCGCGCCGCTATCGTGTTTCCTAAAATGACTTCAGTATTTGAGGTTGCTCCGACCCTCCCTCCTCTGGTTGTCTTCCAGGTCAACTAGAGAATCAATGTGGAAACAGAAATTGGATAAAGGCAGTCTGAAAAGTTGGAACATTAAAGAAAAACTTCCTGCTGGATCACAATTGGAATGGAGAGTCTGGAAGAGCCTAAATAGACTTAGATGTCAAATGGGAAGATCACAGGATAACCTGATCAAGTGGGGATACGCCGAAGAAGAGCCCTGCCAATGTGGAGGGAAACAAACCGTGACACACCTGCTGACCTGTCCATCTTTGCTGGCCCCATGCACTTTCCAAGACCTGTGGTTGGCCAACGACGCTGCAGTGAAGTGTGCCCAACACTGGAGAGAGATATGAGCCTTGCTTTAGACAATAATGACGACTTACAATATGTGAACTTCATGAATGTATATATGAATGAATAACTATCATTTACTTGTATTTGTAATCTAGCATATATAGCGTATTAATTAATTACAGATGTAGCTCAGACACGATTAAATAAATCAGTCAGGTGGCTATGCCGCAACACTGATTTCGCATTTGCGTCAGTGGAGTACGTAAGAGGCTTAGTTTGTCCTAGTTGACTAATATCCTTTAGTCTTAGCAGATAGCCGTCGATCTCATCACTAAATTGAAAATACATGGAAACCAGGAGGCAACTCTCCTTTCCGGTTAATATTTCCACACAGGTTACGTGTAGTTAACAGTATTGTGATATTTCTGCCACTGTTATGGCCTTGTTAAGTTCTATTATTGCTGATATAGGACGTTGCCCCCATCTGGGCAGTTAACGGTATACTGGGGATCCTACCTGCCTTTGTATACGGTTCTTGCAGGCGCCAAAACACCTAGCTGCAACTCTTCTGCCACTCTTCTAGCCTCATACGATACGCTGACACTCGTCATGGTATTAAGCTGTCCTTATCTTCAATAGGGATGATGGGTTATATATTCGACAGTCTTGCCCTACTCGCCTGTAATCCCATGCTGTACGACCGTGAATCATCACAAAGTGCTTGTACAAAGTAGCTAAGGAGAACGATTCATTTCTTCTGACAGAAACAAGCTCCAATAACTCCAGTTCTTGCACTTCTGTTGGCAGATTTTTAACTCTGAGGCGGATTCTATCTACGAAATCTGGTACGGGAAAAGTAATATACTTCCCTTCTAAATATTTATACCTTACTAGACGATTTAACGATGCAGTAAGCGTCATCGGGTCTTCCAGTCTAGTGAATGGCATAACGTTCTCTATGCTTTCATTAATCTGTCGCGGATCTATTCCGGTTTGTGCTTTATTGTTTACTTCTTTGTAATAGGTGTTTGGTTCAAATGGTTCAAATGGCTCTGAGCACTATGGGACTCAACTGCTGTGGTTATCAGTCCCCTAGAACTTAGAACTACTTAAACCTAACTAACCTAAGGACATCACACACATCCATGCCCGAGGCAGGATTCGAACCTGCGACCGTAGCAGTCGCACGGATCCGGACTGCGCGCCTAGAACCGCGAGACCACCGCGGCCGGCAATAGGTGTTTGCTTCCTATACTGACTGGCACTGAATCTCGTACTGTTTTTGTTGCGGATTCACGTCCTGCTTTGGTGAATCTCCTTTTACTTCTGTAGGCAGCGAAGTGTATTACTCAGGATGTGTCATACGACTCTCCTACATCCGCCTCCGATCTTGCTTTCTGCTATACCACATAGATCTGAATTTTCGCCTAAAACTTCTAACCTGCTTCTCCGTAGGTGCATGATGCTCTACTTCGGCCTGTGTCGCATGCTCATTTCTACGGTACCTATTGCTCACTTTTTGCTAGAAATACCTCGCTCTTTTAGCGCCCTCCTCCTCCTCGATGGTGATTTATGTTTCCCATGAACTATGGGTAGGTTGAAGTTCAAGACATTAGTCAGGAAGAATCAATACGCAAAGAAGTGGGACACGGAAGTACTAAGGAATGACGAGATACGTTTGAACTTCTCTAACGCTATAGATACAGCAATAAGGAATAGCGCAGTAGGCAGTACAGTTGAAGAGGAATGGACATCTCTAAAAAGGGCCATCACAGAAGTTGGGAAGGAAAACATAGGTACAAAGAAGGTAGCTGCGAAGAAACCATGGGTAACAGGAGAAATACTTCAGTTGATTGATGAAAGGAGGAAGTACAAACATGTTCCGGGAAAATCAGGAATACAGAAATACAAGTCGCTGAGGAATGAAATAAATAGGAAGTGCAGGGAAGCTAAGACGAAATGGCTGCAGGAAAAATGTGAAGACATCGAAAAAGATATGATTGTCGGAAGGACAGACTCAGCATACAGGAAAGTCAAAACAACCTTTGGTGACATTAAAAGCAACGGTGGTAACATTAAGAGTGCAACGGGAATTCCACTGTTAAATGCAGAGGAGAGAGCAGATCGGTGGAAAGAATACATTGAAAGCCTCTATGAGGGTGAAGATTTGTCTGATGTGATAGAAGAAGAAACATGAGTCGATTTATAAGAGATAGGGGATCCAGTATTAGAATCGGAATTTAAAAGAGCTTTGGAGGACTTACGGTCAAATAAGGCAGAAGGGATAGATAACATTCCATCAGAATTTCTAAAATCATTGGGGGAAGTCGCAACAAAACGACTATTCACGTTGGTGTGTAGAATATATGAGTCTGGCGATATACCATCTGACTTTCGGAAAAGCATCATCCACACAATTCCGAAGACGGCAAGAGCTGACAAGTGCGAGAATTATCGCACAATCAGCTTAACAGCTCATGCATCGAAGCTGCTTACAAGAATAATATACAGAAGAATGGAAAAGAAAATTGAGAATGCGCTAGGTGAAGATCAGTTTGGCTTTAGGAAAAGTGAAGGGACGAGAGAGGCAATTCTGACGTTACGACTAATAATGGAAGCAAGGCTAAAGAAAAATCAAGACACTTTCATAGGATGTGTCGACCTGGAAAAAGCGTTCGACAATATAAAACGGTGCAAGCTGTTCGAGATTCTGAAAAAAGTAGGGGTAAGCTATAGGGAGAGACGGGTCATATACAATATGAACAACAACCAAGAGGGAATAATAAGAGTGGACGATCAAGAACGAAGTGCTCGTATTAAGAAGGGTGTAAGACAAGGCTGTAGCCTTTCGCCCCTACTCTTTAATCTGTACATCGAGGAAGCAATGATGGAAATAAAAGAAAGGTTCAGGAGTGGAATTAAAATACAAGGTGAAAGGATATCAATGATACGATTCGCTGATGACATTGCTATCCTGAGTGAAAGTGAAGAAGAATTAAATGATCTACTGAACGGAATTAACAGTCTAATGAATACACAGTATGGTTTGAGAGTAAATAGGAGAAAGACGAAGGTAATGAGAAGTAGTAGAAATGAGAACAGCGAGAAACTTAACATCAGGATTGATGGTCACGAAGTCAATGAAGTTAAGGAATTCTGCTACCTAGGCAGTAAAATAACCAATGACGGACGGAGCAAGGAGGACATCAAAAGCAGACTCGCTATGGCAAAAAAGGCATTTCTGGCCAAGAGAAGTCTACTAATATCAAATACCGGCCTTAATTTGAGGAAGAAATTTCTGACGATGTACGTCTGGAGTACAGCATTGTACGGAGGACGTAGGTTGCAAGTGCTACTCTGAGATGAAGAGGTCAGCACAGCAAAGGAATTCGTAGCGGGCCGCATCAAACCAGTCAGTAGACTGATGAAAAAAAAAAAAAAAAAAAAAGCTATGGATCTTGCCGTTGGTGGGGGGGGGGGGGGGGGGGGGCTCTCGTGCATCAGCGGTACAGATAGCCATGCCGTAGGTGCAACCACAACGGAGAGATATCTGTTGAGAGGCCAGACAAACCTGTGGTTCCTGAAGAGGGGTAGCAACATTTTTTAGAATGTTGCAGGAGCAACCGTCTGAATGATTGATTGATCTGGCCTTGTAACATAAACCAAAACGGCCTTGCAGTGCTAATAGTGCAAACGGCTGAAAACAAGGGGAAACTACAGCCGTAATTTTTCCCAAGGACATGCAGCTCTACTGTATAGTTAAACGATGATGGCACCCTCTTGGATAAAACATTCCGGAGGTAAAATAGTCCCACATTCGGATCTCCAGGCGAGGACTACTCAGGAGAATGTTGTAAGGAGAAACAAAACTGGCGTTCTGTGGATCGAAGCGTGGAATGTACGATCCCTTAATCGGGCTGGTAAGTTAAAAAAATGTAAAAAGTGAAATGGATAGGTAAATGTTAGATATAATGGGCATTAGTGAAGTTTGTTGGCAGGAAGAACAGGACTTCTGGTCTGGTGAATACAGGGCTATAAATACAAAATCAAATAGAAGTATCCAGGTGTAAATTTAATAATGAATAAGAAAATTGGAGTGCGGGTAAGCTACTATGAATAGCGTACTGAACGCATTATTGAAGCTAAGATACACAGGTGGTCGACACCCACCACAGTAGTACAAGTTTAGATATCAATTAGCTCCGCAGATGACGAAGAGATTGAAGAAATGCATGATGAGATAAAAGAAATTATTCAGATAATTAAGGAAGATGAAAATTTAATAGTGATAGGGGACTGGAATTCGATAGTAGAAAGAGGAAGTGAAACACAGACGACAAACAGTTTAGATAACAAGAGAGTAGAAGCTTTTGAAATGTGGTGCTGCAGAAGAATGCTGAAGATTAGTTGCGTGGATCACGTAACTAATGAGAATGTACTGAATAGAATAAGAGAAAAGAAATGTGTTGCACATCCTGACAAGAGAAGGGATCGGTTGTTAGGACACATTGCGTGACATGAAGGTATCACCAATTTAGTACTGGAGGGAAGTGTAGGGGATAAAACTCGTAGAAGGAAACCAAGAGACGAATACAATGAGCAAATTCAGAAGGATGTAGATTGCAGTAGTTACTCGGAAATGAAGAGGATCGCACAGGATAGAGTAGGATGGAGAGCTGCATCAAACCAGTCTTCGCGCTGAAGACCGGAACAACAACAACACAGACGGCACGTAATGAGACCTCATTGCTTTCTAGGCTATGAGATACCTACTCGTAATCCGTACATAAAATATACCTTGTTAGGAGGGTTTGATACGTGTGACATTCATCACTGGTCCCTGTGCATTTTTACCCCTATAATTTCCATAGATTACTACTTGCTTACCACAATGTTTTATCAAATGACCAACGTCTTGGCATCTAACGCACCGCCTCACCACTAGATAATCTTTCACTGGAACCTAAGATATACTTTTTGTCGCTAAGTGAGAGTTCTTCAACTTCAGGGCTCACTTAAATAACTCGATGGACCACTTTTCTTCCCCTTGATCCTGTCCTGAATCGTACTGCAAAGCCGCTTTCAAAGATTTTCTTAGTTCATCTTCAAGAATCTGCGTGTACATGTGTCTTTGCATCTGTGTCCTCTGGGATGTCGTACAGTATCATTAAAGGTTTTGAATTATTATTTTCGAAAAAGAAAGTTTTCTTTATTTTGTGTGGCGCTCCTTAGTGGTAATTGAAAAATAAATTTTGATAAGAGGAAATTAACTGGAGAGCCGTTAGTCAAAAGAAGCAGCCGAGCTTAAATTATCACGCGGCACAGATACCTCTAAGAGAGAGAAAAATAATAATTCAAGATTTTGTCTAACCTGCTTTGATACCGTGGACTGACCGCGCACATCGTTTGTTGGTCTTTTTCACTGTTGAAGTAACTTTAATTAAAACACGGTTATTTATTTACGTTGTTTTCTACACAAAACGTAGGTTTTTTCTCCATAAATCGTGAAAACACTTTCGGTTTCAGACATTTCGTCTCTCTTGTAGAAGACCAGTAGGAAAAAATACCAGCACCTTGTGCAACTTTTCAATTGTAACACCCCACCCGTCACTTATCTGGTTTTGGCGTGTGTTCACCCCAGCTAATTGACTAACAGATCAACAGAGAGTGTAAAACTGCCGCAATATCGGATAACGCAAAGAAAGTAATAAGGCCCTGTGACTCCTGATTGAACTGCGGCGGCAGTGTTGACGTTAATTGATCCAGAACTTATCCCTTTTTAATTAAAAAGGGGTGCACATTGATGTTATATTCAGCTATTGAACAACAGATGCAAATGTTGAACATAAAATTAATTAAGAAAGTGACTTGGGATTTCAACTACTTGATTGAAAGCAGATGCAGTCGATTAGCACAAATTTATTTTAAATCACGACCTTGAATCATCACATTACATGACTCTCCTAACAGGCAGTGGGAATAAATTGCGTTTACGTGGAGTAAAACGCGATAAATCAAAATTAATTCCTATCGACTGACCCAGGCATAACGCAAAGTGCGAGAAGAATTCTAGAATACACGGGCCATGAAACCCTCTTGGAAACTTTGCCAGCGTGGTCCAACAAATTAATCAGTAGCCTAACTCAAGCCGGAGCGGGCGCAATATCACCGAATTCAGCGTGGCAGGGTGGCGTCGTTGTGCGGATGTCGACCGGCCTCGAGGTACTGCAAGGCTGCACTCGTCTATTCACTCCTAGCTATCTTGCTCAGTACATAGCTGAACGAAAACTTTCTATCTCCAAGCTCAATCGTTCCATTTACTAAGTCCTAAACTGCAGAAGTACTCACTCTCTCTCAGGCAAGCTGAGTAAAGAACACCACATCCGCACTCTAGGAAGCTGGGAATGGAAGAAAAACTTTTACAGAGACTTCTGCCAGTCCGCTCTTCGCCTCGGCTTCCCCTCCAGCAAAATCACTTACGCCAATTGCAGCGCAATTCGCGTTAATTATGCGTCGCTTCCCAACGCCAACCAGTGCCTGCTCTGGGAAGTGAACAAACTCCCACAAAATTTCCCTTCCTCTCAACTTCTGTTATTTAGCTCCTCCCAGGACACCCATCAAGGTTAGCATCAGCATAAAACACCAATTATTACGAAACTCTGACTCCCAGCAGAGTACTTCAAATTCCTTGGTCCTACGTTCCCATCGGAGGCTGGTGTATTTCATTCCATTGCTCTTCACCTGATTTACTTCAGACTCTGTGGACCGTGAATTCAGCGTAAAGTTGCTATAGTCACGAACACGCATATTTCTGCCTCTGTTGACCGCTCCACCGTAGCTTTGTGAGGCTTTCTAGCATGTTTCACTGAAAACGGGACAACAGACATTTATCAACAGGCATACAAGTTCTCTGTCTGCTTTTCCGTACACCAGCATGGGTTCAACGACCCCCTCACTGTCACTCATCTTAAGGCAGCTGGAGGCCGCGCCCCGTTACCACATTCTCAGAGTTTGAGCTTCCCTAAGCTGCCTATTGTCGTTTCACTTCGTCGCTCCCCAGCCGCGCGCCGCCACCCGCCCGCAGTCAACTCTGAATACTTACTTAGGATAAACTAGCCTCCAGTAAATCGACGCGTTTCCACAAAGTTTTCATGTCGTGTGAATTACTTTAAAACCATTACCCAACATTAATTATTCCAATACGTCCATACTATACCCTCTACAAGATGCATTGTGCCTTGTCAGTCATTTTTGTTCAGCCCTACTGTTCGCTCAACGTGAGTTTGGTGATCTGTAATGACTTCATGTAAGGGGCATAGTTCTTGCCATCTTACGCAATATGTCACGAAAACAAAGCAAACAACGCAATAAAGCTTAAAAAGACAAGGCAGCACGAAATCCATTTCTATAACAGGAGTGAGATTGGTCAGAATAGGTTACCTTCCCACGTTAGCGGACGCTAGATTCAGAAGATTCAGAACTCACATGCGGCAAAAGCTGTAGATCACCAAGTCGTAGACACAGTCGCGTCGGGGTCGGTTGCTGATTCACATGCAGGCCGATAGGCGAAAGCGCTTCGAGCTGCCGATTTTAGCCAGTAAGTCGCTCGTGTGTATAGGGCTTGACAGAGGACGAGTCGACGAGTGGGAAGCTAGAGCAGCGCCGCCGTTCTCAGAGTCATCATACTCACGGAAGTACACCGGGAAGGAAGGAAGGAAGGAAGGAACAGACGGAACAGCGGCGCCTTGATTTGTGAAGTACGAGGTGCTATCCAGAAGTTCCGAAATTCGTATGACCTGCGCTGGCAAACGATAACAACCAAGCGCAGCGCAATACGTGTTTCGTGCGTCAGCAAGCCAAGTAGCTTCGACTTACGTGGACGTGTTTATTTCGGCGGGCTGTTTCCCATTGGATTTTGCTGTGGCCGACCTGAAAGAATAGGGTTACTGTATCAAGTATTGTTTCAACCTCGGTAAAGCAGCTTCAGAAGCGCACAAAATGTTTGTGGAAGCATTCGGTAATAACTCTTTGCGTCAGACACAAACGTATGACTGCTTTAAACATTTTAAACATGGCCTAACATTTAATGATCAGCGTTCGGGACGACGGTCTACGGGCATTACACCAAAAAATGCCTGTGCTGTTCGGAATGCGATTGTGAAAGATCGTAGACAGACCGTCCACGACGTGTGTAACATCGTGGGATTATCATGAGGCTCATGTCAGCGGATTTTGTCAGCAAAACTGAACATGAAAAGGACTGCTGCAAAGTTCGCGTCACGGCAGCTGAGTGACGATAACCAAGAGTATCACTTAATGTCTGAAGGGAACTGAAAGAACTGCTTCGAACTGACCCAGATTTTCTTTCTAAGGTCATTACAAGTGACGAAAGTTGATTTTATTGATATGATCCTGAAACTCGGCAGGAAACATCCCAGTGGAAGAGTCCATCTTCACCTCTGACAAAGACAACGCGTCGAGTTCAGAGCAACATCAAATCCTTATTGATCTGCTCCTTCAACACTGATGGGATTATGCATAACGAGTGGTCAGACGATTAGTGGAGAATCATTCGTGTGTCGTAAGACTGCTAAAGGAGGGTGTGAGAAGGAAATGCCCATAGAAGTGACGCAGAAACGACTGAGTCCTTCACCAAGACTTTACGAGGCCACATACAGCTTTAATCGTACAGCACTTTTTGGCTGAAAACAACACGATGGTTCTTCCTGATCCACAGTATCCACACTACCTGACTCCTTGCGATTTCTCTTTCTTCCCAAAATGAAAACGAAGGGACAAAGACCTGACACGATAGAGGCGCTGAACACATTGATATACCAGGTGGTCAAAAAGTCAGTATAAATTTCAAAACTGAATAAATCACAGAATAATGTAGATAGAGAGGTATAAATTGGCACACATGCTTGGAATGACATGGGGTTTTATTAGAAAAATATACAAAAGTTCAAAAAATGTCCGACAGATGGCATTTCATCTGATCAGAATAGCAATAATTAGCATAACAAAGTAAGACAAAGCAAAGATTATGTTCTTTACAGGAAATGCTCAGTATGTCTACCATCATTGAAAAAATAGCTCTGAGCACTATGGGACTTAACTTCTAAGGTATCAGTCCCCTAGAACTTAGAACTACTTAAACCTAACTAACCTAAGGACATTACACACATCCATGCCCGAGGCAGGATTCGAACCTGCGACCGTAGCGGTCACGCGGTTCCAGAACCGCTCGGCCACCTCGGCCGGCTCCACCATCATTCCTCAACAATAGCTGTACTCGAGGAATAACGTTGTGAACAGCACTGTAAAGCATGTCCGGAGTTATGGTGAGGCATTAGCGTCGGATGTTGTCTTTCAGCATCCCTAGAGATGTCGGTCGATCACGATACACTTGCGACTTCAGGTAACCCCAAAGCCAATAATCGCACGGACTGAGGTCTGGGGTCGTGGGAGGCCAAGCATGACGAAAGTGGCGGTTGAGCACACGGTCAGCACAAACGACGCACGCAAGAGATCTTTCACGTGTCTAGCAATATGGGGTGGAGCGCCATCCTGCATAAACATCGTATGTTCCAGCAGGTGTTTATCAGCCAGGCTGGGGATGATGCGATTCTGTAACATATCGGCGTACCTCTCACCCGTCACCGTAGCAGTTACAAAACCAGAATCACGCATTTCCTCGAAGAGAAAAGGCCCGATAACGATAGATGTGGTAAATCCAACCCATACCGTGACTTTCTCGTCCTGCAATGGAGTTTCCACGACAGTTCTAGGATTTTTGGTAGCCCAAATTCTGCATTTGTGGGCACTGACAGACCCTCGGAGCGTGAAATGAGCTTCGTCGGTCCAAAACACGTTACCCAACCAATCGTCATCTTCCGCCCTCTTTTGAAACGCCCACACCGCAAATGCCCTCCGCTTCACTAAATCGCCAGGCAGCAGTTCATGATGCCGATGGATTTTGTACGGATAGCATCGGAGGGTACGCCTCAGTGCCAACCAAACAGTAGTGTATGGAATGAACGAGCGCTGACTTCCCCGTGCATAGACGAACCCTCTACAGTCTCCATTTCTTCCTGAACTGTCTCAGCAGCATTACGCCTTGTGCTCGGTCGGCTACTACGGGGTCTATCGTCTAAACAACCCGTGGCTTCGAACTTCGAAATCATTCTCGCCACAGCTGCATTTGTCAACGGACCTTTACCCGTTCGAATTCCCTTCCTATGGCGATAGGATCGTAACGCTGAACTAGCACATTCCCCATTCTGATAAAACAGCTTCACTAAAGCGCCTTTTCAGGTAACGTCAACATGCTGCGACTTCTGGCGCATCTGATTCTCTCTCTCAGTACTGCTCCTTTTATACACGATTGTCATGCACAGGCGCTGACGTTTTGCTGTACAGCGCCATCTGTAGGCCATTTTGTGAACTTTGTTTTTTTTTGTTCTAATGAAACCCCGTGTCATTCCAAGCATGTGTGTCAATTTTTACCTCTCTATCGACATTATTCCGTGCTTTATTAAGTTTTCAAAATTATGCTGACTTTTTGATCACCCGGTATATAAAAAAAAAAAAAAGACTTTCAGTGTGCACTTCGTTCATGGCAGAAGCACTGTAATCGACGTCTGAGTACCGCAGGGGACTACTTTGAAGGTGACGGTGCAAATAAAAATCATGCATGATGTCATCGTATTTAGGTTAGAACCTCGTATGTAACCCGCAACATCAGGTACGAACTTGATCAATTTCAGGTCTTTACTAGAGACCTGAAGATTAAAGCTGAAGAAACTGCAAAAAGGTGGGAATTTAAGGAGATGGGACCTGGATAAACTGAAAGAACCAGAGGTTGTACAGAGTTTCAGGGAGAGCATAAGGGAACAATTGACTGGAATGGGGGAAAGAAATACAGTAGAAGAAGAATGGGTAGCTTTGAGGGATGAAGTAGTGAAGGCAGCAGAGGATCAAGTAAGTAAGAAGACGAGGGCTGGTAGAAATCCTTGGGTAACAGAAGATATATTGAATTTAATTGATGAAAGGAGAAAATATAAAAATGCAGTAAACGAAGCAGGCAAAAAGGAATACAAACGCTCAAAAATGAGATCGACAGGAAGTGCAAAATGGCTAAGCAGGGATGGCTAGAGGACAAATGTAAGGATGTAGAGGCTTATCTCACTAGGGGTAAGATACATACTGCCTACAGGAAAATTAAAGAGACCTTTGGAGATAAGAGAAACACTTGCATGAACATCAAGAGCTCAGATGGAAACCCAGTTCTAAGCAAAGAAGGGAAAGCAGAAAGGTGGAAGGAGTATATAGAAGGTCTATACAAGGGCGATGTACTTGAGGACAATATTATGGAAATGGAAGAGGATGTAGATGAATGTGAAATGGGAGATACGACACTGCGTAAAGAGTTTGACAGAGCACTGAAAGACCTGAGTCGAAACAAGGCCCCGGAGTAGACAACATTCCATTGGAACTACTGACGGCCTTGGGAGAGCCAGTCCTGACAAAACTCTACCATCTGGTGAGCAAGATGTATCAAACAAGCGAAATACCCTCAGACTTCAAGAAGAATATAATAATTCCAATCCCAAAGAAAGCAGGCGTTGACGGATATGAAAATTACCGAACTATCAGTTTAATAAGTCACAGCTGCAAAATACTAACGCGAATTCTTTACAGACGAATGGAAAAACTAGTAGAAGCCGACCTCGGGGAAGATCAGTTTCGATTCCGTAGAAATGTTGGAGCACGTGAGGCAATACTGACCCTACGACTCATCTTAGAAGCTAGATTAAGGAAGGGCAAAACTACGTTTCTAGCATTTGTAGACTTAGAGGATGCTTTTGACAATGTTGACTGGAATACTCTCTTTCAAATTCTGAAGGTGGCAGGGGTAAAATACAGGGAGTGAAAGGTTATTTACAATTTGTACAGAAACCAGATGGCAGTTATGAGTCGAGGGGTATGAAAGGGAAGCAGTGGTTGGGAAGGGAGTGAGACAGGGTTGTAGCCTATCCCCAATGTTATTCAATCTGTATATTGAGCAAGCAGTGAAGGAAACAAAAGAAAAATTCGGAGTAGGTATTAAAATTCATGGAGAAGAAGTAAAAACTTTGAGGTTTGCCGATGACATTGTAATTTTGTCAGAGACAGCAAAGGACTTGGAAGAGCAGTTGAATGGAATGGACAGTGTCTTGAAAGGAGGATAGAAGATGAACATCAACAAAAGCAAAACGAGGATAATGGAATGTAGTCGAATTAAGTCGGGTGATGCTGAGGGAATCACATTAGGAAATGAGACACTTAAAGTAGTAAAGGAGTTTTGCTATTTGGGGAGCAAAATAACTGATGATGGTCGAAGTACAGAGGATATAAAATGTAGACTGGCAATGGCAATGAAAGCGTTTCTGAAGAAGAGAAATTTGTTAACATCGAGTATAGATTTAAGTGTCAGGAAGTCATTTCTGAAATTATTTGTATGGAATGTAGCCATGTATGGAAGTGAAACATGGACGATAAATAGTTTGGACAAGAAGAGAATAGAAGCTTTCGAAATGTGGTGCTACAGAAGAATGCTGAAGATTAGATGGGTAGATCACATAACTAATGAGGAGGTGTTGAATAGGATTGGGGAGAAGAGAAGTTTGTGGCACAACTTGACTAGAAGAAGGGATCGGTTGGTAGGACATGTTCTGAGGCATCAAGGGATCACCAATTTAGTACTGGATGGCAGCGTGGAGGGTAAAAATCGTAGAGGGATGCCAAGAGATGAATACACTAAGCAGATTCAGAAGGATGTAGGTTGCAGTAGGTACTGGGAGATGAAGAAGCTTGCACAGGACAGAGTAGCATGGAGAGCTGCATCAAACCAGTCTCAGGACTGAAGACCGCAACAACAACCAGACAACTGCCCCCAGAGGACTGTCTCTCAGGCAATGGAGATGAGATATGACTTTTTCTCTACAGACCTCGGTTCTCAGATTACTTCAAGAATGTTGGGTGCTCACACACACACACACACACAGCTAGTGACGACTTTCGAAACAGAAATACTTTTCCTTTAAAACTGCTGTCGCACATGAGCCACACACATGAAACAGTGAGGAGTAACAGACTGGAACCGTGCTTCCCGGGCGGTAGCCAGACAGCGCCGCGTGCATTAGTAGGTGGGTACCGTGCTCCCGCGCCGGCGAGTCGCGCCGAGAAGCCATTTCCTGAGCGCTGGCTGCGCGGCGCCCTCCCCAGCCCAGTGTAAACACGGGCGGCAGCTGCGGCTGCGCCGGGAATTAAAAGTGAGCGGGACGCGAGTCGAGTGCACAGGGGGCGCCGGTGGCGGTCGCCCGGGAAGCCAGCCAGCTCTTACATCACAGTCGCAGAAAGAAGCCGAGCCCTCGCCTCGCCCCGGTAGTTCCTGTTTGCCTTCCACCTACGCCTGGTGGCACCAGAAGACAAGCCTCTTGCTGCCCACTATAATTCTCACGTTACGGCGTGTTTCGAAATCACACGCTAATGAGAAACGTAAAAATAATTTGACATTAACACCGATAAAGACGTTTTGCCAGAACTCTCTGCCTTTGACCGCAGTTTTCTTTTACGACCAGTTTCGACCTATGCGATAATACAGCTATGTCTGGTAAAAACGAAACAGAATGGGAGCATCACGGAGCACACAACTGTGGAAAATAGCATTCATGTGAAGTACATGAGAAGTAACTAAGAGGCGACGTGCCTATTATTATAAACTAGCGTGTACAAAAAAAAAATTGTCTTCGTATATCCATAAGTAAAACGGACGACTTGGGACGTCAGCTGGTATAATATATGTTTAAAAAATGACGTAATTCCTCCAGCTGTATTAAGGTGTTGGCGTTATTTTATTTTATTTTATACGACAACATTTTAATAAGTAGATAAAAAAAATCTCTTCTATCCCGTCCTTCATCACTTTCGATATGTAGTATAAGTCCTTGTTACTGCATGTTCATGCGTATGAACGGTTTCCCTACGTGTGTCACCCAATGACAAGGCTACTTTAAAATATATGTACGATAAATGTTAGAAGTTGAATCGGAGTAGTTTGCGTCGTATCTGTAAGAATTTCGTATGTATGCATCGAATATTCTGATTCTCGATACTATAAGTGGACTACTTCCACGATATTGTATCTTTGGTGCTGATGTTGTCTTAGGTACGATCTTTGAACCACTAGTTTTAACTTCATATTAGTTACTACCTGCCTTCCGCATGGAACACAACTATCTCACCACTGACTACTAGTGTTAGACACATACAGTTACTGTCAACAAGTATGGTGAGTTAATTGTAAAATGTTATCTACTTAGACGTCCCACATGTCGAAGCACAGCCGTTTCTCCGTTGCCTACGTAGACGTCCTACACGTAATAACAACGAAGCCCGGCCGTTTCTCAGTCCGCTTACCGCGTGTTACTGTTACATCACTTTTAGTATGACTTAGCTTCCTTTGTAGATTCAATGTCAACTTGCTTGACGACACTTGAACTTTTTCTGCCGATTATAAGGTAGTAGTTCACGTGTTTATATCCGCTTATACCTAGTATAGAGTTCAATATGTTGTCATTTCGTTGAGTAACTTGCCCTCCTTAGACAGATTTTATACTTGGTACATTATCAACGTCCGTTATTACAGTCAGTCTGTCTTAATCAGTAAATTGGTTTTACAGTGAAAATAATTGTGCTTCTAACTTTCATGCTCGTTTCTTGTAAATCAGTGGGTAGCCGATATTCTTAACTACCAATTCTATACAACTGAATTATAAAGATAAGTAAAATGAATGAGTCCACATGTTGTAGTTGTGATTGGTCCAGTAAACTATTTGCCCATAGTAAATAGAGATTAAGCGCACCATTGATCGTAATTAGCTCGAATTGATACTCGACGAGATCACATTCTTAATATAGGAGTTACACATCATGTATTTTACTGAGTGGCTGTGTTTGCGTGTATTTATTAGAGGCACAACAAATAGGTTACATATATGACGGTTTATTTCAACTGCCATTACCTAAATTGCTTCTATTGAGAGCAATGCCATGTACCTGATCGTGCTTTTGACCATGTAAACTTACTGGAATTGATTATTTTATACCTTGGTCGTAGCCTTCCATGAGACACCGACATAGAAATTATTTCAGTAACGTTAACTTATACTTTTATTGCAATTAATAGTTTTTTAAATTGATTAGTTTGTATTTTACACTATTGACTACCTTGTATCAACTGTGTTTCACACTATTTTTTTCGGTCTCTTATTATTTTTTCGTGGTGTTAGGAACGAAGTTGTCTAAGTAAATTACGCCACTGTTACCTTAGTATGACGACAGTACAGAATTTTGCAAACGTAACTCTAGTTTACCTTGCCCACCGTTCACTGCTAGTACACAATGAAGTTTGCCTAACAAATGTCTTATTGGCAATGCGTATGTTCTCCTTTTTATAGTTTCTTATTTAAAAAAATAAAAAAAATAATTTACAATGTACCACGCCTATATTATTATCCATTAGAATAACGGCTTGTCGCTTAAGCTTTTATACACTCCCATTTTTTAATAGCTGATATTAACCTATAATAAATCGATTGTGCATATACAGCTTCATTTGTATTTAGTGATGCCACGTAAATGGCTAATGTCCAGAGTGATGGCATTTTAACGGAAATAACCAAAAATTTAATTAGTTTCATTAAAATTATTCATTATGTAATATGGTTATAATATAATTGTTTTGCATAATAACTCATAAATGTCTGTTGCTGTATTGGTTTTTTATGTGTGGTATGTTGTATTTAGGGCCTGAAGATGATGTTGTAACAACATCGAAACTAGTTGCCAATAAAACCAACACCTTAATACAGCTGGAGAAATTACGTCATGTTTTAACATATAAATTTCTTTTGCCAAAATAGGTATTGTCAGAAGACGTAAAAACACAATAACACAGTGCTAAACAAACACAATAGACCTGTAGCGTAAGATATACTGATCTACTTGCTGTACTGCTAGAAATGAAGAGGCTTGGCCAATAGGTGTCACTTCCTGCTCACAAGTTTGCAAACATGAGTTACGCAACTATTGACAGTTATAGTACAATTCTACGTAAGTCAGTATGTCTTGAGTTAATCCATATGTATTACAAAATTGGATGAATGTGACTTTGTGTATGTGTGTATGTACACTCCTGGAAATTGAAATAAGAACACCGTGAATTCATTGTCCCAGGAAGGGGAAACTTTATTGACACATTCCTGGGGTCAGATACATCACATGATCACACTGACAGAACCACAGGCACATAGACACAGGCAACAGAGCATGCACAATGTCGGCACTAGTACAGTGTATATCCACCTTTCGCAGCAATGCAGGCTGCTATTCTCCCATGGAGACGATCGTAGAGATGCTGGATGTAGTCCTGTGGAACGGCTTGCCATGCCAATTCCACCTGGCGCCTCAGTTGGACCAGCGTTCGTGCTGGACGTGCAGACCGCGTGAGACGACGCTTCATCCAGTCCCAAACATGCTCAATGGGGGACAGATCCGGCGATCTTGCTGGCCAGGGTAGTTGACTTACACCTTCTAGAGCACGTTGGGTGGCACGGGATACATGCGGACGTGCATTGTCCTGTTGGAACAGCAAGTTCCCTTGCCGGTCTAGGAATGGTAGAACGATGGGTTCGATGACGGTTTCGATGTACCGTGCACTATTCAGTGTCCCCTCGACGATCACCAGTGGTGTACGGCCAGTGTAGGAGATCGCTCCCCACACCATGATGCCGGGTGTTGGCCCTGTGTGCCTCTGTCGTATGCAGTCCTGATTGTGGCGCTCACCTGCACGGCGCCAAACACGCATACGACCATCATTGGCACCAAGGCAGAAGCGACTCTCATCGCTGAAGACGACACGTCTCCATTCGTCCCTCCATTCACGCCTGTCGCGACACCACTGGAGGCGGGCTGCACGATGTTGGGGCGTGAGCGGGAGACGGCCTAACGGTGTGCGGGACCGTAGCCCAGCTTCATGGAGACGGTTGCGAATGGTCCTCGCCGATACCCCAGGAGCAACAGTGTCCCTAATTTGCTGGGAAGTGGCGGTGCGGTCCCCTACGGCACTGCGTAGGATCCTACGGTCTTGGCGTGCATCCGTGCGTCGCTGCGGTCCGGTCCCAGGTCGACGGGCACGTGCACCTTCCGCCGACCACTGGCGACAACATCGATGTACTGTGGAGACCTCACGCCCCACGTGTTGAGCAATTCGGCGGTACGTCCACCCGGCCTCCCGCATGCCCACTATACGCCCTTGCTCAAAGTCCGTCAACTGCACATACGGTTCACGTCCACGCTGTCGCGGCATGCTACCAGTGTTAAAGACTGCGATGGAGCTCCGTATGCCACGGCAAACTGGCTGACACTGACGGCGGCGGTGCACAAATGCTGCGCAGCTAGCGCCATTCGACGGCCAACACCGCGGTTCCTGGTGTGTCCGCTGTGCCGTGCGTGTGATCATTGCTTGTACAGCCCTCTCGCAGTGTCCGGAGCAAGTATGGTGGGTCTGACACACCGGTGTCAATGTGTTCTTTTTTCCATTTCCAGGAGTGTATGTTCCACATATTCTCCTAAACCACTGGACCAATATCAACCAAACATGGTACACACATTCCCCGCTGTCAGGTGAAAATCGCCGTGATGTTAAGAACCACCTACCTCACATACATTGACGAGCCAAAAAAACTGGTACACCTGCCTAATATCGTGTAGGGCAACAACGAGCACACAGAAGTGCCGCAACACGACGTGGTATGGACTCGACTAATGTCTGAAGTAGTGCTAGACGGAATTGACACCATGAATCTTGCAGGGCTGTCCACAAATCCGTAAGAGTACGAGGGGGTGGAGGTCTCTTCTGAACGGCACGTTGCAAAGCCTCCCAGGTAAGCTCAATAACGTTCATGTCTAGTGAGTCTGGTGGCCAGCGAAAGTCTTTAAACTCAGAAAAGTGTTCCTGGAGCCATCATGTAGCAATTCTGGAAGTGTGGGGTGTCGCATTATCCTGCTGGAATTACGCAAGTCCGTCGGAATGCGCAATGGACATGAATGGGTGCAGGGGACCAGACAGGATGCTTACGTATGTGTCACCTAAGAGTCGTATCTAGACGTATCAGCGGTCCAATATCACGCCAACTGCACACGCCCCACACAATTACAGAGCCTCCACCAACTTCAACAGTCACCTGCTGACATGCTGGGTCCATGGACTCATGAGGTTGTCTACATACAAGTACACGTCTATCCGCTCGATAAAATTTAAAACGAAACTCGTCCGACCAGGCAAGATGTTTCCAGTCATCAACAGTCCAATGTCTGTGTTGACGGACCCAGACGAGGCATAAAGTTATGTGTTGTGCAGTCACCAAGGGTACACGAGTGGGCCTTCGGCTCCGAAAGCCCATAGCGATGATGTTTCGTTGAATGGTTCGCACGCTGACACTTGTTGACGACCCAGCACTGAAATCTGCAGCAGTTTGAGGAAGGGTTGCACTTTTGTCACGTTCAACAATTCTCTTCAGTCGTCGTTATGTCAGTTATAGTACAATTCTACGTAAGTCAGTATGTCTTGAGTTAATCCATATGTATTACAAAATTGGATGTATGTGTCTTTGTGTATGTGTGTATGTATGTTCCACATCTTCTCCTAAACCACTGGACCAATATCAACCAAACATGGTTCACACATTCCCCGCTGTCAGGTGAAAATCGCCGTGATGTTAAGCTTTTATACACTCCCATTTTTTAATACCTGATATTAACCTATAATAAATCGATTGTGCATATACAGCTTCATTTGTATTTAGTGATACCACGTAAATGGCTAATGTCCAGAGTGATGGCATTTTAACGGAAATAACCAAAAATGTAATTAGTTTCATTAAAACATGAGTTACGCAACTATTGACAGTTATAGTACAATTCTACGTAAGTCAGTATGTCTTGAGTTAATCCATATGTATTACAAAATTGAATGTATGTGTCTTTGTGTATGTGTGTATGTATGTTCCACATCTTCTCCTAAACCACTGGATCAATATCAACCAAACAAGCGCTAGTGTGTGCAGCGCCCATTTCACGTGCAATACGGCGAGTACTTGTGGAGGGGTTCGGTGCAACACTTTGCAGCACTTCCTCTCCAAAATCGGGTGTGCGAGTGGTCCTCATGTTGCCGGATCCCTCGTTTCTTCTTTGCAATGAACCAGTCTCCTGCATTCGTCGATCGAGAGAAATAAACACTCGTCTTGAGTGTAGGATCTTTTTCGGACGGCAGAGATGTCGGAGGTTTGATGTTTTACCGGATTCCTGATATTCACGGTACACTTGTGAAATGGTCGTACGGGAAAATACCCACTTCATCGCTACCTGGGAGATGCTGTGTCCCATCTCACGTGCGCCGACTATAACATCATGTCCGAACTCACTTAAATATTGATAACCTGCCAGTGTAGCAGCAATTGCCGATGTAACAACTGCGCGAAACACTTGTAGTCTTATACAGGCGTTGGCGACCGCAGCACCGTATTCTGCCTGTTTACATACCTCCGTATTTGAATACGCATGCCTATAACATTTTCTTTGCCGCTTCAGTGTAGTTCAGGAGACATGACATCATAAACACTGAGATGCGTGAGAAACTGCCGCATTGTGCATGACGTTTAAATTTATTACTTCGTTGCAGTTAACTCTATTCGCAACATATTTCACAGACCACATATGCTGCTGAATATACCACACAAATACGGGGTGTTTCCCTGAGACCGCGCAAAAATTTAACAAGACAAACAGAATGCTCCACTGAACAATTTGAGGTAGGGAACCTGGGGTCGGAGAAGCAAGTTTAAGAAGAGAATAGGTATAAAATCACATCACTGTGTACGTTTTTATTTACATTAGTTATAGTTCACTGCAAATATCATCCCTGAAACAATGGAAGTACCTTACATATTGTACCTTACACGTCTCCAGCCATCCTGATTTAGGTTTTCCATGATTTCCCTAAATCGTTTCAGGCAAATGCCGGGATGGTTCCTTTGAAAGGGCACGGCCGATTTCCTTCCCAATCCTTCCCTGACCCGAGCTTGCGCTCCGTCTCTAATGACCTCGTTGTCGACGGGACGTTAACCACTAACCAACACACCACCACCACCTTACAACATGTGCTGAAACTGACGGCCATCAACCACAATGCAAGCATGACATCGACGAACAAGTCAGGTAGAACTTTTTACACGAACCTCATGTACAGGGAGCCATTCAGACGCCACGTAGAAGATATAGCCCAATGAGATTGCCATCTACAACGCTGGCCCAGACATTCACAACAAACCATTCATGATGGTGTGCTCTACTACAGCGTCAGGGTTTTCCTCATCCACACGTGGCTATACCTGCTGTTCGAAATACCATCACGATCAAATCAGGACCTATCAGTAAACGACAGGATTTGGAGGAAATCTGGTCTATCAATCCACTGTTGGAGCAACCACTAACACAGTACGACCCTTGGTGCAAAGTCAGTCAGTCACAACCATAGCATGTACTCGTTGTGGGTGAAATGGGTGTAATTGTTGTTCGTCAACTACTCTCCACGCGCTAGTGTGTGCAGCGCTCATTTCACGTGCAATACGGCGAGTACTTGTGGAGGGGTTCGGTGCAACACTTTGCAGCACTTCCTCTCCAAAATCGGGTGTGCGATTGGTCCTCATGTTGCCGGATCCCTCGTTTCTTCTTTGCAATGAACCAGTCTCCTGCATTCGTCGATCGAGAGAAATAAACACTCGTCTTGATGGATGATGCCTGTTATGAAATCATTCCCTGTACAGCCTTTCAGCAGCGAGAGCATTGCGACTTAGTTCCCCAAACAAAAGATGCCTGTCAGTGAGTTCTGCGAAACTGTACCGGTACTGCTCCATGGTACTGTGCTGTACGTCCCTGAATAGCATTGAGTAATGAATGAGTCTGTCGTTGATTCATAGTACGTTCTGTCATGTCAAGTAAAGTAATAAAATCTGCATCATGAATTCCCAGTGAACAGCCTTGTCCTCCTCGTTTCCTTGCACGAAATAAAGAATGTGCATGTAAACAAACAGCACAGTACGTGTAAACCTATAAGCATGTTAGTTGTAAATAAGCTGGAAAACAGTACTGTTAGACAAAGTGGTAGACAAATTACTTCCATATCTCCTTAAGCTGTCTTCTCCGACCCTGAGTTCCCTTCTTCAAATTGTTCAGTTGAGCATTCTCTGTATCTTGTTACATTTTTGCACTCTCTTACGGAAACACTCTTTACGTCACTGTACGACATGTAATTCAAGAGATATGACGTCATGAACTGAGGCGCTGCAGTCATGGACTGTGCGGCTGGTCCCGGCGGAAGTTCGAGTCCTCCCTCGGGTATGGGTGTGCGTCTTTGTCCTTAGGATAATTTAGGTTAAGGTAGTGTGTAAGCTTAGGGACTGATGACCTTAACAGTTAAGTCCCATAAGATTTCACACAGATATGAACTTTTTTTTTTTTTGACGGCATGAGCACTGAGATGGGTAGAAAAATGCCGCATCATGTATGAAGTTTTAATCATTTGCTCTTTACTACTGACACACTCCTACAGTCGAGTCAGCTTGAAGAAATACCTGACATATGGCAGCGCTTTAGACAGATTGCAACTGCGAAGCGCACACGGCTGCAGAAGAAAGCAATAGCCATCTGAAGAGCTACCAAGAGGCGTCGCCATAGAAACGTTTGGAAAATAGCGTTGTAAACACGCGAAGTAGCTGCGCCCAGCGCACAGGAACTGTGTGGGATACTGTACTTATACATTTGTACTCTATGCATATTTTTTGTGCCACTGTTTCATAATTTCAAATGTGTTTTCATGAATACATGGAGATGAATTTTATTCAGTACTACTCAACAAACTCAGTTCATTTTTTGTCTTCGTTTCTAAGAGAAAATTGGCAAATTGAATACCCGGGCAGTGCCGGATTTCTCAGCTAGTAACAATATGAAAGTAGAGCTGGAAAAATACAGAGTGTATCAAAAACAATCATCCGATTTGGCACGTCTATATTTCCGAAACTAATAAACATATACAATGAATTTTGCTTTTTGATGTATGGGAAACTCAAAAAGTTTTTTTATACCTTTTCATGTTGTTGTTGTTGTGGTCTTCAGTCCTGAGACTGGTTTGATGCAGCTCTCCATGCTACTCTGTCCTGTGCAAGCTTCTTCATCTCCCAGTACTTACTGCAACCTACGTCCTTCTGAATCTGCTTAATGTATACATCTCTTGGTCTCCCTCTATGATTTTTACCCTCCACACTGTCCTCCAATGCTAAATTTGTGATCCCCTGATGCCTCAGAACATGCCCTACCAACCGATCCCTTCTTCCAGTCAAGTTGTGCCACAAACTCCTCTTCTCCTCAATTCTATTCAATACATTCTCATTAGTTATGTGATCTACCCATCTAATCTTCAGCATTCTTCTGTAGCACCACATTTCGAAAGCTTCTATTCTCTTCTTGTCCAAACTATTTATCGTCCATGTTTCACTTCCATACATGGCTACACTCCATACAAATACTTTCAGAAACGACTTACTGACACTTAAATCTATACTCGATGTTAACAAATTTCTCTTCTTCAGAAACGCTTACCTTGCCATTGCCAGTCTACATTTTATATCCTCTCTACTTCGACCATCATCACTTATTTTGCTACCCAAATAGCAAAACTCCTTTACTACTTTTAGTGTCTCATTTCCCAATCTAATTCTCTCAGCATCACCCGACTTAATTCGACTACATTCCATTATCCTCGTTTTGCTTTTGGTGATGTTCATCTTATATCCTCCTTTCAAGACACTGTCCATTCCATTCAACTGCTCTTCCAAGTCCTTTGCTGTCTCTGACAGAATTACAATGTCATCGGCGAACCTCAAAGTTTTTATTTATTCTCCATAGATTTTAATACCTACTCCGAATTTTTCTTTTGTTTCCTTTACTGCTTGCTCAATATACAGACTGAATAACATCGGGGAGAGGCTACAACCCTGTCTCACTCCCTTCCCAACCGCTGCTTCCCTTTCATGTCCCTCGACTCTTATAACTGCCATCTTGTTTCTGTACAAATTGTAAATAGCCTTTCGCTCCCTGTATTTAACCCCTGCCACCTTTTCATAGTTATTCGATATGCACCCATTGAGATGCACGACCTATGTCAATGCGGTATTCAAATTGTTCCCACACTGCAGCGAGCATGTCTTGAGCTACAGCTTCCACAGCTGCTGTTATCCAATGTCTCACTTGAGGCCTTGTTGTTCATAACGGAGGCACATAAACAGTCTTTTATAAACCCTTACAAGAAATAATCATACACAGTCAGGTCCGGTGACCTTGGAGGCCAGTAACATAAGGCTGAATCATTTGGTCCAGTGCGACCGATCCATCATTCAGTGATCCTTTGATTTAAAACTTCCTCACTTCCAGATGCCAGAGTGGCGGTGGCCTATCCTGTTCGTAAATGAAGTCGTTCGAATCAGTCTCCAACTGTGGAAAAAGAAAGTTCTCAACCATATCAAGATGTGTGCATCCTGTTACAGTGTTCTCGGGGAAGAAAAATGGACCACACACCTTTTCCCGTGAAACTGCACACAGCACATTTAGTTTTGCCAAATTTGTTCATGCCATCGTCTAATGATCTGTGCTGTAGGAAGAGCCACCATACCTTGTACGAAAGTCACGCTGAACAGTTATTACTGACCCGCACTGCGCAAAACTTAGAACACAAAACGCTTTCTATTCTCCCGACACCATTTTTACTAGAACTGAAGTGGGCGCACACTGCTGCTGCCTAGCGGGAACCAGGTAAGACTTCAGGGTTTGCTCTTTCCAACAGTACAGTATTCTCACACATATCTCAAATAACATAATAGGTATGATATTTTTTAAATCGAATGATTCTTTTTGAAACACCCTGTATAATTATGTCTGTGGTAAAATACTAACTATAATTTTTAAATACCCCTTCTCATGGAGGTTTTTACGACATGTGCAGTGTACTATGAAAAGCAGTCGAAGTAGCATTTCAGTTGGGAATCTCTTCTGTCCCATTAACAATTCGCCTGGAATTAGCTGCCGAGAACCGCTATTTCTTAATAGGCCAGATCTAAAACACCTTTCTTATTACATCACATTTCATCCTTTTTTTGGTTTTTAAAGCTCCACCTGCTGCAACGCAGGGTGTCTCTCCTTTTCCATTGTTAACTCACAAAAAACACTCGGTTTCGCATAAAGTGGTGTTTTAAAAGCCACATTTAATTCAAAAACGTGAAAAATTGGTAGCAAGATTTTCCAAGTTCATCAGGATGAAATTAGTGTGCGTAAAATAATCGTACATAATATTGCCATAGTCCAGTAGTTGATGATAAATAAATGTACTAATGACATTTCATTGAATGCATAATTATGCTATATCTTTTCGTTAGGTTTATGGTTTATATTACATTAGGCACTCTCCAATGAAATACACATTATTATGCTGTTATACATTTATTGCTTAGAGAATTTCTTTATCAGCGAGAAGTTTCTACTGCGTTGAATACAAATCTTGCCTCTGTATTTGCTGTGAAATTTATCCATAAAGGATGCATTTGAACTCCGTGACTGCTCCTTTATACTGTGTGTAATAGTAACAGGCACCAGTAACAAAATGATTCCTCACCCTATGAATTTTCTATTTTTAGTAGGCTTTTAGCACACAGGGTCAACCCTAACTCCACTTACAAAATTTACCAGATTTTCCAGGGATATATTCTGAATATTTTCGTGTAAGGCACTCGTGATCTCCATTAGACAGTAGCAGAGTAATTGAATTTCGTTTGGTTTCCCCACAAAGATGCCAAGATCTTTTCCATTTACGAACCTACTGTTAGCTTACATTTCAATACAGACAGACCTCATCGCCACAAAAATCAGACCGAATCTCAGTATGTGCGTCTAAACTTGGTATATTACATGTAAATGTTAGCCACATACGAGTCATTCATTATATATGTACCAGGGGACCCATGCGAAATTTCCGCACTTTTATATTTTTAATTAATGACAGTATTTGGAGTAAGTGTTGTCGTTGGGATAAGAATAATTGTGGGTGTGAAGAGAAAACAGCTTTAAAAACTAATCGAACGACATGAAATAATAATCATGAATTTATATGCATATTTTTAAATACATTTTCATATGCTCAAAAATGTATTTTGCATTCGGAATGTTTACCCCAGATTGTAAGACGGGCAGAAATCAGGGACTGTCAGCAGGGCCACATAACATATAACTTTAACTCGACAAACATCTGCAGTTACAGCAAGCATGTTAGGCTGTAGTAGCAATAGGTAAATCACAATTCAAGGCGACAGTGACAAATATGTTTATCATTTTGGAAAGTATATCCGTTTAGAAAAGTCAGCTTGTACGATGGGCAGAGTATCGCAGTGGATACGGTTATTATCTATGACAATGCTGTATACAAATTATCCAGGTAATACTTACTTTTAAACATATAAAAAGGTATTGCAATAAGATAATATGGAAATGGAGTTCGTTATTCATGATTAATAAGTGAGCTTCATAAAAAATAGCTAGGAACATGGGTATTGATAAAGCCCTTTTGCCTACAATAGTTATAATTCTCTTTTACATGAAAATTTTGCACAGATAGTACATTTTAGTGCAAAATCGATATACATGTCAGAAGCTGGTTAGAATACCTTTCTAACTATCCCTCATTCATCCCTGTACGACTAGAATGTGTTGAGAAAAAGGGATATTGACTTGAGGAATAATATATGTAATGATGATGATATGCAACTGCTCTTTTGAAAGTATTTAAATAGCATTATAAAAACGCTTTTACGCCTTTATTAACTCGCATTTAGAAAAGTTTCTTTGAGGTTGTTTAAAAAAGTTCCTTAATGTTCGGAGATGGATGCAGACAAAGAATAAATAACATGCAAAGTTTACCGCTGGCAGAACACGCCTGAAAACATAATAGCTAATTTGGAGAAATTTATGGCACATCTTAACCAAAAGACTGCAAGGTTGATAGGACACATCACGAAGATGTAGAAGATTGTATAAAAGATTATAGAAATCAGTGCTTCACTACAATAAATAAGCTGAAGTAATTGTAGGTTGCAATAGCTAACCATAAATGCAGAGACTAATTCAGCATAGTTTAGCATGGAGAGCTGCATCAAACCGAGCCCTCAATATAATAATGACAAATAGGTATTTGTGAGACTGTATTTTTATCAGTTCAGAGTCAGTTATTGTTGTGCAACGACAGAACAACGAGTCTCAAACAAAAATAAATACAGTACCATGGCAAGCCTTTGAATATCACTGAAATATTACACAGAATTTCTGTTCCTTAATACTAATTCCTAGACTTTCTGTGCATATTTTTAGCTAGTTTAAATAGGTCAAATACAACATTTTTACACAACTACATGGTGAACTATGTTCCTGAATTAGACATTTTGTGCTGTCTATATCAGTTAAAAAAGAGGTAAAGTCGTAATGTAATTACATATTTCGAGAATTAATAGGCATTAGTGATGACACTCTACCGATATACGTACTGCATAGCTTCTGGATGAATCATTTATAGTTAACATATCAAATCAAGAAAATTAGCACGAAAATTCAAATTTGCAGGTTTCTTCTATAGTATTTTAACAGCTATTTATCACAAGCTGTCCCTTACTGCGTATGTCTAGTTACATATTTAAATTTTCTACACAGGGAAAGAGAAAGAGTTCCTTGTGTGCCTTGTAGTTTTGTCATCAGGAGTACCAGCACAGATGTTGGAAGAGAACATATTAATGTCACCAGAAGCCGAATCAGGGCCCATGAGTAATACGAGATGCTGCAACGAACTTGTGACGTCACACTAGTCGCCTTGTTCACCATACTTCGCAAACGCTCGGCTCCGTGCAGAGCCCACAGGAAATCAGTATGTCAATGAAAAGGTAACAACTAAAGGTCTTAACTCTGTCATGGGCTTGCATGCATTTAAATGCGCAGTTAAGAATAGTTAAACTCGCCTGAAATAATTACTCGCTCCCCACCAGAGACGGCTGCTGGCACTCGTAAGAGCTGCAGTGTCATGTGCTGTGACGAACTCCCGGTGGCTTGTCTTAATCGTGGGGCTCGACCCCGAATCTATGTTTCTGATGTTTCTTCGATTGTAGCATACAAAGTACAAGTGGTTTACATCTTCCGTGATTCCATGTTCACAAAACGGTCACTATCAGCAAGAATACGCTGCTGTCTGAAGCATACATGATTGAAGCTCTGTGCTTTTAGTGCTCCAGAGACACTGAAATATGCATTTATAAAACCCCTCTATAAGAAAGGTGATAAGACATGTTAATAACTACCGACCTGTTTCACTGCTGACACCGTTTTCCAAAATTCTGAGAAGACGATGTATTCTAGAGTAGTGTCTCACCTTAGTAACAATAATATCCTCAACAAATCACAGTTCTGGCTTTAGAAGGGTTGCTCTACTGAGAATGTCATGATTCTACAAACACTGAATAGTAAACTAGCAACGGCTGATATCTTTTGCGACCTGTCTATAGCATTTGACTGGGTGAATCACAATATTCTTCAGGATAAATTGAAGTTTTATGGGACTGATGGTTTAGCCACCCAATGGTCAAAGTCATATCTAACCAAAAGAATGCATTAAGCTGACTGAGTAATTCAACCAATGTAGTCTGGGGACGTAATTGGGACTGGGGAAAATCAACTATGGAGTTCTTTCACATTCAATCTTAGGTCTACTATTATCCCCTATATATGTAAACAATCTTCCATCTAATACACTTACAAAAAGCAGAATTACTTCTTTTTGCAGGTGACACTCGCATTGTTATCAGTCCAAGCATACATACAGGAAAAAATGAAATAGTAAGCAATGTTCTTAAAGATATCATTCACTGGTTTCCAGCGAATGGTCTCACACTCTTTTTAGACATTTCTGCGCATCTAGGAGCACTATAGCAAAGACAAGAATAACACATGATGACGAAATAATAAATATGGTGAGAACTTCAAAATCCTTATTTTTCCATATTGATGAGAATTTCAATTGGAAAAGATAAATTTTGGAACTCCTAAACCAATTAATTCAGCCACATTTGCACTTAGAATCAGTGAAAATCTTGAGGAAAAGACAAATCATTAACTTGACATATTTTGCATATGTTCATTCAATAATGTCATATTGGTGTAACTCATTTTTAAGAAAGAAAGTCTTCATTGTGCAAAAACATGCTGCAAGAATGATATTTGACGCTCACTCACGATCATTTTGTAGACATCTGTTTAAGGAGGTGGGCATTCTGACTACTGCTCCACAGTATATTTATTCCCTCATGGAGTTTGTTGTAAATAAGCCACTACAGTTCAAAAGGAACAATGGTGTCCATAATTACAGTACCAGAAGGAAAAATGACGATCATTACTCCACATCAAGATTGCCTTTAGCACAAATATTTTTGATCACTTACCCAGTGACATAAAATGTCTGATAGACAGAAGAGTAAAATTTGAAGACGTACTGAAGAAGTTTCTCCTTGATAACTCATTCGACTCATTAAAAGGTGATGGATAGAAATTACTAACTCAAATTTGTATATCTTTTCTTTTTGTAAAATAAAAAAAAACGTAAGAATGTTCAGAACGTAGCCGTATGTACAAATTAATTTGCAGTGTGAATGTAAAATGACTCATTGCACATCATCACGATCTACCGCGCAAAATGATCAGTGGAACATGTAACTAACTAAATAATTAATTAGTGGATAGAAACTTTCTGCTATAACAGCTTGTTGTTACTGATGCTATATAGGCATAATGTCGATCTCTTGTTTTCGAGGATCCAGTCGGTTCTTCATTCCATTTATTTCTTGTCAGTCTATATATTTGTAGAAAGTCCTTTGTTGGTACTTTACGGTTTTTCTGTTTCCCGTAGTATATTGCCTACCTGGCCAGCTACCTTCAGATTCGTTTCCCTTTGTCCCACATTGACGTTTGTTCAAAAGCCTTTTAGTTTATTGTCCTAGATTTCTCTCAATATCCCCACAAATTTGTGTGTTATGGGGCGACCCATTTTTCCGACATTGTTGTTTCTTAGCAACACAACTGCTGACTTTGAATTGACAGAACGATGTTATTCCTTGCGATACTGTATTCAATAGAAAGAAGAGCTTCCTTAATTTCCTCTAGCTTCCCTGTCATAATCGTGTAGTCCTCCGTTAGTTTAAATTTATGAAAGGAGGATGGAAGTAAGGTCAGAGTATATTCGACACCTGGAACCGCGAGATATCTGAATCGATGTGGTCACATAGGAAACTGAACATTGCATTTATCGAAAATAAGTTAGATTGTGCAATGGTTAAGGCACTGCACTCGCTTTCGGTCCGAGGGAGGTGGCACAGTGGTTGTAAACAATGCTCGCACGCTAGAGAACCACGGTGCAAATTCGTATTTAGGTATTCCGTAGTTTAGCCAAATCTCTTATGGGAAATTCCAGGAATGTTGCTTCGAAAAGAACTCGGCTAATGTGCTTTCCTCCACGAATTTGAGCTTGTGCTCTGGTTCGATGACCTCGTCGATGGTACCTTCTACATCTGCATGTACATGTACACTCTGCAGCCGCGCGGGATTAACCCAGCGGTCTCAGGCGCTACAGTCATGGACTGTGCGGCTGGTTCCGGCGGAGGTTCGAGTCCTCCCTCGGGCATGGGTGTGTGTGTTTGTCCTTAGGATAGTTTAGGTTAAGTAGTGTGTAAGCTTAGGAACTGATGACCTTAGCAGTTAAGTCCCATAAGACTTCACACGAATTTATTACAATCTGCAAGGCAACTTAAACGGTGTCTGGAGTAGAGTACTTCCAGTAGCTCTGTCACTTTACCCCAGTCCTGTTCCGGTCGCCAGTGGTGCGCAGGAAGAGTAATTGTTGGTAGGCTTCCGTGTCAGTGCCAATTTCTCTAATTTTACTTCATGGTCTTTCAGAGGCAAGTGAATCGGTGAGTGCAGAAACCAGTCACAAAAATGCGAAAAATCGTTTTCGATGAAAAGATGCTTGGAAAGGCAAGATGCGTATTGAGTGCAAGAACCACGTTAGTCTGTTGCGTAGAGCCGTAGATACAGGGTGCCTTTTTCGAACGCTGAGCGCAGTAATACTGTGAGTCAGTGGCTGACGTGGTTTCTGCTCCCATCACTAGATCGGATGACCAGTCTACCCCTTTTACGGAGCATGTGCCACGTGTTTATCAGCCTAAACAGCAGCTCTTATCGAAGTCTTTGTTTTGTTGATTGTTTTCAACGTGTTACAAGTTCGTGCTTAACGTTTAATGTTCGATGGCCAATATGTCTGTGAGTACCACAAGCAGTGAACATGATCACGAAATAGTTCCTAAGAAGAGGAGGAGAAATGAAGAAAAACATCGGAGAAACGTCATTAGAACCTCTAAAGTTCGTAGGGTTGAACACATCAACTGGAGAGGGCGTCTCATCCCATCTAGAACAGGTGTTGCTTGTAACTGTAAATTACAATGCCTTACTAGGTTTAGTGATGATGAAAAATCTGAATTTGTTGCTAATTTGAATCAGTTGAAATCAGAAGACGAGCAAGATATTTTCTTACAATAACGGATTGAAAAACACGCCATTAAGCACCATAGGCCTCGTTCTGAACAGCCTAGAGAAACAGCAGTCAGTTTCGAATATTTCTCACCATACAGAGCATAAAGGAAAAGGGTGTGTAAGAGAGCGTTTATTTCATTCTATGGCTTTGCTGAGAGCAGGTTTCAAAAGCTTACTAATCTCCTAATATAGGGTAAATCACCTCAAGATAAACGAGGTAAAAGTCTCAAGAAGAACACGATTTCTGCCGAAGTTTGTTCTAAAATACATGAGCATATTTCATCATTGCCCATCAAGATTACCCACTATGGCACCAAAGATCTCAGTTATCTTGTCTAAATCCTCTGTTAAAAAAATGAATTCCTTGTTCAAAGAAAAATACCCTCATTTGGATGTAAAATATGAGTTTTATCTTACATATTTTAGTGACACCTTTTCATTAAGGTTCGGACGTCCGCAGGTAGATACCTCCATAAAATGTGAAGAACTTGATGTAAAAATCAAGAGCTCCTTTATTGTTGATGCAGCTAAAAGGGCTGCTCTTGCTGAACTTACTATCCACAAAACACGAGCCAAGAAATTTCACAATAAACTTCAAAGTGATACCAAGTTATGTGCGGAATGTGAAGACACAGTCGCACTTTCATTCGATTTTATGCAAAATTTCCTGCGATCTAAGTTCAGGATCTATTTTACTTGAAGCAACTTTGGGTGAACTGTTTGGGGATAAAAAGCCTAAAAACTATGGACTCTGAAATATTCCTGTAGCGCAAAGGAGTATCCATGCAGCATGCTACTGAAATACATTGACACTCATATTCCATCAAATGCTAAGAATCTGTATTTCTTTTCCGATTGCACCTGGGAACAGAATCGGAATCACACCATGATAAGATTCTGCCTAGCTCTTGCAGGTACAGGAAGTTTTGAACAAATTTTTCGTTACTTTCCGGTTCGAGGGCATTCATATCTTCCAAACGATCGAGATTTTAGTCTATTAAGAGGATGCTACGTAAAAATGACCGGATATATATATATATATATATATATATATATATACAGGGTGAGTCACCTAACATTACCGCTGGATATATTTCGTAAACCACATCAAATACTGACGAATCGATTCCACAGACCGAACGTGAGGAGAGGGGCTAGTGTAATTGGTTGATACAAACCATAAAAAAATGCACGGAAGTATGTTTTTTAAAACAAACCTACGTTTTTTTTAAATGGAACCCCGTTAGTTTTGTTAGCACATCTGCACATATAAACAAATACGTAATCAGTGCCGTTTGTTGCATTGTAAAATGTTAATTACATCCGGAGATATTGTAACTTAAAGTTGACGCTTGAGTACCACTCCTCCGCTGTTCGATCGTGTGTATCGGAGAGCACCGAATTACGACGTGCGTTTCATAGGACGTGGAGGACGCATAAATTGGCTAGCCCGTTTTCCTGATCTTACACCTCTGGACTTCTTTCCGTGGGGTACGTTAAAGGAGAATGTGTACCGTGATGTGCCTACAACCCCAGAGGATATGAAACAACGTATTGTGGCAGCCTGCGGCGACACTACACCAGATGTACTGCGGCGTGTACGACATTCATTACGCCAGAGATTGCAATTGTGTGCAGCAAATGATGGCCACCACATTGGCCTGACATGTCGGGACACACACTATTCCACTCCGTAATTGAAAACGGAGACCACGTGTGTACGTGTACCTCACTCCTCATGGTAATGTACATGTGCGTCAGTGAAAAAGACCAATAAAAAGGTGTTAGCATGTGGACGTAATGTGCTGTTCCAGTCTCTTCTGTACCTAAGGTCCATCACCGTTCCCTTTGGATCCCTACGTAATTCGGTGCTCTCCGATACACACGATCGAACAGCGGAGGAGTGATACTCAAGCGTCAACTTTAGGTTACAATATCTCCGGAAGTAATTAACATTTTACAATGCAACAAACGGCACTGATTACGTATTTCTTTATATGTTCAGATGTGCTAACGAAACTAACTGGGTTCCATTTAAAACAACGTAGGTTTGTGTTAAAAAACATACTAGCCTGCATTTTTGTATAGTTTGTATTGACCAATTACACTAGCCCCTCTCCTCACGTTCGGTCTATGGAATCGATTCGTCAGTATTTGATGTGGTTTACGAAATACACTCCTGGAAATTGAAATAAGAACACCGTGAATTCATTGTCCCAGGAAGGGGAAACTTTATTGACACATTCCTGGGGTCAGATACATCACATGATCACACTGACAGAACCACAGGCACATAGACACAGGCAACAGAGCATGCACAATGTCGGCACTAGTACAGTGTATATCCACCTTTCGCAGCAATGCAGGCTGCTATTCTCCCATGGAGACGATCGTAGAGATGCTGGATGTAGTCCTGTGGAACGGCTTGCCATACCATTTCCACCTGGCGCCTCAGTCGGACCAGCGTTCGTGCTGGACGTGCTGACCGCGTGAGACGACGCTTCATCCAGTCCCAAACATGCTCAATGGGGGACAGATCCGGAGATCTTGCTGGCCAGGGTAGTTGACTTACACCTTCTAGAGCACGTTGGGTGGCACGGGATACATGCGGACGTGCATTGTCCTGTTGGAACAGCAAGTTCCCTTGCCGGTCTAGGAATGGTAGAACGATGGGTTCGATGACGGTTTGGATGTACCGTGCACTATTCAGTGTCCCCTCGACGATCACCAGTGGTGTACGGCCAGTGTAGGAGATCGCTCCCCACACCATGATGCCGGGTGTTGGCCCTGTGTGCCTCGGTCGTATGCAGTCCTGATTGTGGCGCTCACCTGCACGGCGCCAAACACGCATACGACCATCATTGGCACCAAGGCAGAAGCGACTCTCATCGCTGAAGACGACACGTCTCCATTCGTCCCTCCATTCACGCCTGTCGCGACACCACTGGAGGCAGGCTGCACGATGTTGGGGCGTGAGCGGAAAACGGCCTAACGGTGTGCGGGACCGTAGCCCAGCTTCATGGAGACGGTTGCGAATGGTCCTCGCCGATACCCCAGGAGCAACAGTGTCCCTAATTTGCTGGGAAGTGGCGGTGCGGTCCCCTACGGCACTGCGTAGGATCCTACGGTCTTGGCGTGCATCCGTGCGTCGCTGCGGTCCGGTCCCAGGTCGACGGGCACGTGCACCTTCCGCCGACCACTGGCGACAACATCGATGTACTGTGGAGACCTCACGCCCCCCGTGTTGAGCAATTCGGCGGTACGTCCACCCGGCCTCCCGCATGCCCACTATACGCCCTCGCTCAAAGTCCGTCAACTGCACATACGGTTCACGTCCACGCTGTCGCGGCATGCTACCAGTGTTAAAGACTGCGATGGAGCTCCGTATGCCACGGCAAACTGGCTGACACTGACGGCGGCGGTGCACAAATGCTGCGCAGCTAGCGCCATTCGACGACCAACACCGCGGTTCCTGGTGTGTCCGCTGTGCCGTGCGTGTGATCATTGCTTGTACAGCCCTCTCGCAGTGTCCGGAGCAAGTATGGTGGGTCTGACACACCGGTGTCAATGTGTTCTTTTTTCCATTTCCAGGAGTGTATATCCAGCGGTAGCGTTAGGTGACTCACCCTGTATATATATATATATATATATATATATATATATATATATATATATATATATATATATATATATACCTGATAAGTATGAAGAGTTGTGTACTCAATCCAGTAACAACTTTCACATAGCCAGGCTACTCATCACTGACGTAAAAGATTTTGATGGTTGGTGGAAGCAATATTACACAAAAAACCCTTTAACCAGTGAATGTCGAGGGACTAGTGTGCCAAAAGAAGCAAAATTCTGTTTGGTCCCACTCTAAGTACAGAGTTGCGCTATAACTCTAAAGAAAAAAGGGTAATCGCAGCGTACACATTGAAATATTACTGTATCTCATTGCTACCGGTCAGAACCCCTCTGAGAGCATTAAAGATAAACACCAGTCCTAATTGCCCAATTGTAAAGTCACCTGTTTCCAAATTACATACAAAAATAACCACTATTTCAGTATACATATAATTCGAAAACGATGCTTTGCTGATTAACATTGTTCTTATGTGAAAAACACAATATAAATGTGAAATTAATACTGTAACTAATCGAAAGAAATGTAGCACATGGTCAGGATGTACCAGTAAACCTTTCATTATAAAATTACTACAGAAAATTAAATAGAACATATAAGTAAAGCATGTTAATTGAATCTCCGATATATGTTAGCACTAAAATTCAGGCACTAGTTGATTTGTTATGAACAAATTTAGAAATTTAATTTTACCTGTAACATAATTGGTCAGAAAATGTTATATTAACTCATAACTAAGTTGAAAATAGGTTCACCTTGTTCAGCACTGTGGTTGTAAATTTTTAGCAATGTGTATCTCATATTCGGTTTAACTTTTAATTGTGATTTTACATAAAATTGTAATTTTCATTGTCTGTAATTGTTAACAAAAGTATAAATAGAGGTCACGCAGGCGCCTTGGGGCACTCGTTTTTTGGCTAGGGTTGTGAGCAAATGACTTGTAGGTTCACTCGTTTGTTGATTGTTGTGAACACTGTGTCGTTTGATGTCAACTTTGGGTACATGTGATGTAACTGGTACAGTTCACCAGGCTCGGACACCAGAGTCCTGGAAATATATTGGTGTTAAAACTACACTGTACTTTGAAATTTATTTGGGAGTCTTCCGCAATCCTTTTCATAGGCTGCACAGCGACAAGACAAATCCAGGAATTTTACAACACCCCGAGAACTAAACAACTCTCACTGTTGGTAGAATTGGCGTGAAAACAACAGCACATCGACTGGGCATTTCACTCAAAAGTCAAAACATTTGCAATGCGGAGGTGGGAAAATATAAACATCTCAACATCCACTGATGGATTACGAAAGCACCGCTATCAGGTGCTGAAACCTGCTTTCCAGAACGTAGATATTGATTTTCCTTCAAGTATTGCAGCCTACCCATCAGGGAAAGTTCCAATCAACATCAGAAAAATGGAAGATACCAAGAAGATGATAATTCATATTCCTGAAAACTCCAAAGTTTTTTTATAAGGAACTATTTACCTGGACAACCACTGCACATGACAGCGATACAGTGGTCGAGAATGACCTATTTTAAGAGCGTTTTACTTTGTTATATTCCTGTTTTCTGATAACTTGAAACGTCCCCTTTTGAACAATTATACACGACTGTCCTTAAACTGACACAGAATATTTTGTTAGCGCAACGCAATCTGACTTTCAATAATCCCCACAAAAGAATGGGCCCTGACTAACATTAAACTATACCTTTCACAAATCACTTACCTCACAAAAATCTTCGCTACTCAAGCTACTGCAATACAGCGAGCGCCACTACTGCCAGCTAAATAAAAGATTCAAAGTACTGAAGGCACTAACTACTGATAGGCATAGTTAGCAAATGAAAGATTTTGATAGAGAACAACCAATGTATTTACCTCAATAGTCATAATATATATAGCATTTCATGACAAATTTCAAAACTCCGCCATCTCTCTCCCCACATCCACCACTGCTGGCGGCTCACCTCCAACTGCGCAACGCTACGCGCTGTTCACAGCCAGCTGCCTAACACTACAATGGCGAGTATTACAACAATGAAAAGCAGCCACAGACTGCACACAGCACAGCCAGTGATTTTCATACAGAGGTGGCGTTACCAATAAAAAAACCTAAACAGCCTACTTACATAGCCCCCATGCTCCCCACAAAAAATTTTACAAATTGTTTTGGGCACTGGGCAATACATATTTGTAAAAATTTTTCATAATCGTAATTACAATAACAAAGAAATCAAATGCACACACTTATCGATACAATGTTGGTCAAAAGCTAAAATTTTCTCACACTCCATAAAGACAGTCCTGATCGTTTATCACAGTAAAATAGTAGTGTTTTTCTCAAAGTCTGAGCAGTAAAAGAAAATGCACACGGAAGTAGTGGATTTCCATGCAGTCTTGAAGAAGTAGCGTTGTCCTTCCAACGGAAAGACAGTGCTGACTCTCGACATGCAGACAGGTCATGGGCCACAACAGAGCAAACCCACAGCAGAGTCAGTCGAAGGTTTGAAGAATATTGGTACGTAGGACATCACAGAGTAGACCCACTGTAGTCCTGGTAGAGATTACGGTATTGGTGGGCCACCAGAGGTGCAGACCCACTGCAGTCCTTCTAGAAATAATGGTAATGGTGGGCCATCAAAGATGCAGACCCACTGTAGTCCTTGTAGAGACGGCCAGCAGCCATCTGTTGCAAATGTGCAGGTGCACAATCACCATCGAAGAGTCTTGTGGACAATATAGCAAGTCCATAAACCACCACTTGTGCACTCACAAAGTTTTTTAATTGTCCTTAGAACCAGCAATGCTGTTATCCAGTCCCTTGCTGAATTATTAACACACATGCAAACACTAACAGTCCCCACTTCTCACATATTGTCCATATACTATGACCAACAGAAACGTGTGCAGTGAAATGTACCTTACAAGTTAATAATATGATGAACTGGTGTCAATTACAATTTTATAACATGAGAATACAATAACAAAGATACAGAAAACATCATTAAAGAACATAACAATACAGATAACATTTGTAGTAAAACAGGCTTTACAAAAGAATAGAAATAAACATGTAATATCAGTGTTACAGGAATTATGACATAAGTAAATATATAAAATAATGAGAATAGTTTTCGAAATATTAGTTTCACACTTGAGCATAGAAACAGAACAGAATTAATAATGTCTATTCATCTTTAGAAAGTGAATAACATAGTTGTTGAAAAATTCTAAAACATAAGTCTTATCAGATAAAAATTAAGACAGGAAAAAAACATAAATACCCAAGGGTACACAAACATATAGCGGAATAACACAAGGAAAGGACAGGGTTTCTTTTACTGCAGTATTTTGCAAACAAAACTTTCTTTACTTCTCGGAGATCTCCCTTTGTTCCTCATTATTTCCAAAAAGTCCTATCTATACCTGCTTTCTGAACTTTTTTCGTATAACTTCTCAATGCATTTCTTCCAGTTCATCGCAACTCATTCTCTTATAGGCTACCCCCTCTTAAGCTAACTTAAATCTACTGAGCTCAGATGCTAAACTAAGGGACGAGGCAATGCAGCAGCACATAAAACGATTAATACAAACAGCAATGAAAAAAAAATGGAAATTGTCAAAGCAAGCTGCAGTAAATCTAAATTAACAAGCGAAGCAACATTACAACTAATATGAGCCAATGTGCAGCAACAAGAAAAATAAATCAGTAGCATAACTAGATTAACAGAGTAATGCAAAGTGAAATTTAATAGCACTATGCCTGGCAAGCAGAAGCAGAAAATGAAATATCTTATACCTAAACATGACATAGCTCAAGCAGAAAAAATAGTACACTAAAGATAACAATGCAGACAAGGGAAATGTCTATTCACATCTTAATGTCTAAGTAATTAAAGTGGTGCACCACAAAAACTAATTCTACAAAAAATTACCAAGTACTTGAAAAGAAAATTATATATGCAGTTACTGTTAAGGTAAATGTCTTTTTGTGCTCCCTCATTTTTTGAAAAAAATTATTATTTACTCGATCTGTAGACAGAAAATATTTATATTAGTACATCTATAAAATTTTATTTTAACCAATGCTGCAGTGCAGCTAGAAACTAGATATCAAATGAAATAAGCAACTATGTACAAAGCAAAGCATAAGAACATCGTTCAATAGCCATGTGACATTTCGTAAGTAGTAAAAAAATATCTCATCTAGAAAGACAGTAGTCGTAATCAGGTGTGTAGACAAACTATTTCTTGTCATTTCATTAGGCATTTCAGTAAATATCAGAAAGTATGATATGTTTCCAAGTAATGAGCGTGTCGTATTTGCGAAGCTTTCTACAAAGGAACGTCAATAGCGAGGATAATGGCCTCCCTTTTTTTTCTCCACCTGTACCTCTGAAAGGGGCACACGCTAATGGCTTTTTTTTTTTCCAGGCGACTGTCACCCAGCTGGGTGCCCACGACGCATTACGTGCAGGTGGTCACTTAACTTTCTTACCGAAATATTTACGACACCAGTTTCCGCTACAGTGACAGTCTCATATAAAAATATTTCACAGGTCGAAAATTTACGTTGCAAATGTGTAGAAACAAAATCCTATGAATATAACAGTGTGCAAAAAATTGTCGTCGGCATTATAATACATTCACGCATTTACACACATTTCATAACTCTTAAAGTACGTTTCTTGGTTTCCAACAACCTTTTTCACCAACCAGAGTCCCTAACCACTACTCATTATTCCTTACCTTATTACACATATACATATTCGTCGACACTTCTTCAGTATTTCATCATAATTAATACATATCATAATAAACATTCCTCAACAGTATAATACACATCATCGTCGTAATAATAACATCATAACACCTCAGTAAAATCTCAAAAACGTCGTAGCTTTCTGCAATAATGTCAAAACCTAAAAAAATTCTCTGCTCATTTCAATAGCGTCATCTACCTCAAACGTACTTTAAAATCATGCTCCCTTACCAAATACATCATTCAAAGCTCTTATAGTATCACAATGGTTCCGAAAAAATATGAACAGTTCACAAAGTACAGACAAAATACAATTTCGTAAGTGTGAAGTTATCCAACAGTGTAATTACGTAAACATCTGTCACTGCCGTAGTAAAAACGTTTGTCTCTCTCAGTTAAATGATCAGATAGCTGTGTAATTTGTGTGTTAGAGAAATATGGTACCGATGTGTAAAGTTGTATAAGCAAATACCATATTAGCTAGGGCTCCTTGTGCTTGCCAAACACATGGTACACAAATTAAACGTGTACCCCCCTGAGGATAAATGTAATTATATCCTCAAGTGTTACAGATTACAGCAATGGAATGAAATGTATCACAGAAAACTTTCTTTGTGATTCAAAAATCTTGAAAAATAAATGTTTTAAGTACAAAATTGATTACTCAAATGCGTGTCCTGTAGCGCTAAATGTGCGTCTTGCTGTAAGATAATTCTGTAGAAGTGTCGTAGTTATCGTCCTCTGTAAGCAAAGTTCTGCTGAAGTCAATGTACTTAACTCATCATAAACGAAAGTGAAATGCTTTGCGAATAGATATCGTAGTTATTATGTTTATTGGCGTGATGAAGAAATTACTGTACAGTAACGTATTGTTGTGCCACGAAAAAGGCTGTCTCATTGTTGCTATACCACAAAAGTTACTACTAAAACATGTTTTACTTTCCAGAAGAATTCAGAAAAACTGTGCAGATATAAAACAGATACACCGCAAAAGCAACAAGGTAAATTGTGTCACACATTAGTAGCGTCGTGATATAGTCGTGTAGCTGTCAAATAAACTAACCACTGTGTCACCTGGTATCTCTCAGAAAGCACTTTAAATTCAGAATGTATTTTCAAATAAACCAAAATTTTGCATTAAAATCTCATTAGCAAAAATGGCTCTGAGCACTATGGGACTCAACATCTTAGGTCATAAGTCCCCTAGAACTTAGAACTACTTAAACCTAACTAACCTAAGGACATCACACACACCCATGCCCGAGGCGGGATTCGAACCCGCGACCGTGGCAGTCCCGCAGCTCCGGACTGCAGCGCCAGAACCGCTAGACCTCTCATTAGCAGTACTGGTAAATGTTCTAAGTATGTGAGCCTTATAGTCGTTACGTAATCATGCAACAAACAAGCAAGAATGCACACACACAATAACACTGTGTCATCTGTTCACAATAACAATGCATTCGTAATTTCTGTTTAAATAAGTTCTCTTGGTTCTTGACCGGATATTTAACTTCAAACATTGTTGCATGTTAACAGTTTCTTAAGTCTGACAAAGCATACTAGAAATGTGAAGTGAAAAGTTTTATGGCAATGACAAAGTTAAAAAGCAGATTATCTTTCTATAAACGGTTTTATATGTGAAATGTGGTGTAAACCTTTGCTCTTCCTAGTAAGCAGTGTTTCAACTTCGACGCAATTATCATGTGATATACGTCGGTAAAGAATACTGGAATTTTTCTCAAGGTTAGCGTGTCTGCTATTTTCCCTGAGCCAGCCGGCGCAAGTGGCTGCCTGTGGTGCGAGTCATTGTCTGTTGCTTTGTTGGCGCGCGCCGTTTATGGGATTAGGAGACCGAACTTCTACAAATTCACCTTGCCGAGAAGGCCCTGCTCTGTTTAAATCCCGCCAGTTCTGATGCAGTTCAGGTCTGTCGTTACGATCATACCGTCTGTCGTCATGTCGGTAGATTCCATAGTTTCTTTCTTGTCGGTCACGTGGTGGAGAATTTCTCCCTGAGTCGTAACTGCGTGCTGGACCGTCGCATCTAAAGTTATTCTGTCTCCCTTGATAATAATTATTTTGGTTCCCATATTGTCTGTTTCTCTGATTGTCTCTGTGATATTCATTACTGCGGAGAGGTGATCTTTCCCTGTAATTATTACTACTCTGCCAACGGTTGTCATGCGGGTGGTGTCTGTTTTGGTCACGATTTGTGTTGTGAGAATAGCCTTGTCGCGTCCAGTTATTATTTCTTTCATCGTGGAATTGCGACGGATATGACCTGTAATTGTTGTGTTCCTGTTTCCGCTTTCCGCGATTGTCAGTGTCAATTTCTAATTCTTGTAAGAGTCCCTGAAATGCTTCAATGTCGTCTTTGCAACGTCCTGCCAAAATAATATGTCGTAAATGTTCAGGCAGTTTGATTAAGCAAATGCGGATGAGTTCTGAGGGGCTGTATGGGTTTGAAAGATACTGATTCTTATGCAACATGTCTTCAAAATATTTCATAAGACTGCAAAATTCAATTTGTTCGAAACGTTTCATCATTATGATGCTATGTTTTACTCGGTCTTGTGTGACTTGAGACCAATATGCTAAGAGGAAGGCATGCTAAAACTCTCCTTCACTGTGGCAATCGTGAATGACCGACCGCATTCTTACAGCTGGTTCATTCTCTAAGTAGCCACACATAAATTCTAATCTGTGCTCTAATGACCAGTTGGGAGGAAAACAATGAGAGAATTGATGAAGCCACGCTTGTGGATGAATGTCGTTGCCGGAATTCTTAAATGTTTTGAATTTACGTGTAGTAATGAACAGCTTATAGTCAAAATCATCATGTCGGCGAGTCCCATGTCGGTCATTATTACGTCGTTTCGGCGGTTCCATCTCAAAATTCGGTGTGCCTTGCCAATTTCTTTCATAATTTCTGAAGTGTCCTGTGTTATTATTTTGTGGTTGTTCCGTATTTCTAAGTCCCTCTTCCCGTATTGGAGCGCGAGTGGCCTCTGAAATACGTAATACTTGTATTACCTGAGTCAGCTGATCTTGTACTTCCCGGATTTCTCTTTGGTGTTGCGTATTAATTTGATTCTGATTTTGTTTGAATTTCCTAATTTGTTCGCACTCTTCTGTGTCATTAAAGACTACCGGTTTTGTGTCGTTTAGATTATAATCTACCTTCGTAGATAAGTTAGTGAACTGATCCGAAAGTTCGGCTACTTTCTCCGATAGTGAACACATTTCCTCAGTGTGTTTTTCTGAACCAAGTTTCAGAGTGTCCATTTGTGTTGAAATCGAATCTACTGTGTCCTTTACGTTTTCTTGAGTTTTTGCAAGTTGCGTAACCGAATCGGTAGATGCAACTGAGTCAATTTTAGTCGACAAGGACTCATGATTTTCATGAACAATGGTTTGCAGTTCTTTTATGGCTGCTTCGTGATTCTGTAATGCATTTTCATGCCGCGAAAAAATAGGTTGAAAATGCTCACAAATTTGTGTTTTTACGTCATTACAGACTTTTTGACATTTCGATTCAGTGTTATGTAACTCAGTAGTTAAATCTTCACGTGTTTGTTCAAGTGTGGTGTCTAACTTCCGAAGATTTTGTTCCATTGTGTCTAACTTTTGAAGCTTTTGCTGTGTTTGTCTCTGATTTTGTTCCATTGTGTCTAACTTTTGAAGATTTTGTTCCATTGTGTCTAATTTTTGAAGATTTTGTCCCATTTGTTTCTGATTTTGTTCAAGTGTTGTGTCTAACTTTTGTAGCTTTTGTCCCATTTGTTGCATTAACTGTAATAACAATGCACTGGTCTCTGAAACATGTTCCTCAGTGCTTTTCGGCAGTGAATTTGCACAGGAAACATTCACATTTTGACAAGCAGCAAATGTGTCTTGACTTATTTGAGAAAACGGTGAGGATCCAAAACCTGAATCTACAGTATTTGCGAGATCGTGTCGTGTCATTTCGGATTCCTGAGGCGAGCTGTTGCCGACCGATCGGTCGATAATGCTTGCCTGTTCACTAATTGTTTCACTGTGTACACCATTATTTGCAACCCGCTCCATTTCCCTATGCGCAATTACCAAATTACTACTTTGAACATTAGTTAATTCATTACTCTGCGGAGCTAACACACTGCTTTCGTCTTCACTGTCATTTCTCAGTTTACTTTGGAGCCTAGTGTTACGTTTTTCATACGCCATTATTGACACACTATTTCACACGATAACACAGAAAAGCACAATTTGAAGAGCAAAAATAAGAGAACACATCAACATAGCACTGAAAATAATATCTAGTTAATTGCAAGCGCAGCTGCAAAATACTTGGTGCAAATCTACATACATGCCACAACTGTTTTACTGTACAACAATGAAGGACTGCAACTACAAAGGAGATTCTCTCTACAATTACGCGCTAGCAATAAACAAAAGCTACACTAATTACACAAACTACAAGAAAAAAATCAGAAGATTCCAGTGAGGTATCCTAGGCTAAGGGTCGACATATGAAACGTCCCCTTTTGAACAATTATACACGACTGTCCTTAAACTGACACACAATATTTTGTTAGCGCAACGCAATCTGACTTTCAATAATCCCTACAAAAGAATGGGCCCTGACTAACATTAAACTATACCTTTCACAAATCACTTACCTCACAAAAATCATCGCTACTCAAGCTACTGCAATACAGCGAGCGCCACTACTGCCAGCTAAATAAAAGATTCAAAGTACTGAAGGCACTAACTACTGATAGGCATAGTTAGCAAATGAAAGATTGTGATAGAGAACAACCAATGTATTTACCTCAATAGTCATAATATATATAGCATTTCATGACAAATTTCAAAACTCCGCCATCTCTCTCCCCACATCCACCACTGCTGGCGGCTCACCTCCAACTGCGCAACGCTACGCGCTGTTCACAGCCAGCTACCTAACACTACAATGGCGAGTATTACAACAATGCAAAGCAGCCACAGACTGCACACAGCACAGCCAGTGATTTTCATACAGAGGTGGCGCTACCAATAAAAAAAACTAAACAGCCTACTTACAAACTTTGTAATACTTTAAGTTCATTCTTGATATTATATGAAGGAATATAAACTTTAAATGAATGATTACCTTCTTCCAAGTTTTCAGCTGTCTGTAAAAACCACTTGAGTGCAGAAACAGCACTAGTCCAGATCAAATTTTAAATTTTCCGAATTTATGTCGAAATTAGGAAATTTTTGCATGACAGCAATATAAACGCATATTTTCATGTGATTTAATTTGTAGTTTAAGATACATTTTGTTTTGATTGAGTAATCTGCATCATCAGATGTATTGATAATTTGACATTTAGATCCTACCGATTGTGTCTATTACTGATATGTGAGGACTATGATTTGCCAGGAAAAACCAATATGTATTTTCTAGTGAGGAACAGTTACACATCTTTACAGACAACAGACCATACTGTATTTATATCAGCTTATGCAGAAATGAAAGGTGGATTGTGTGAAGATACACTAAGCTTATTAATACATACTTAAGGATTTTATGGTACATTTGTGCAGTTAAGAAGAACTACACTCCTGGAAATTGAAATAAGAACACCGTGAATTCATTGTCCCAGGAAGGGGAACTTTATTGACACATTCCTGGGGTCAGATACATCACATGATCACACTGACAGAACCACAGGCACATAGACACAGGCAACAGAGCATGCACAATGTCGACACTAGTACAGTGTATATCCACCTTTCGCAGCAATGCAGGCTGCTATTCTCCCATGGAGACGATCGTAGAGATGTTGGATGTAGTCCTGTGGAACAGCTTGCGATGCCATTTCCACCTGGCGCCTCAGTTGGACCAGCGTTCGTGCTGGACGTGCAGACCGCGTGAGACGACGCTTCATTCAGTCCCAAACATGCTCAATGGGGGACAGATCCGGGGATCTTGCTGGCCAGGGTAGTTGACTTACACCTTCTAGAGCACGTTGGGTGGCACGGGATACATGCGGACGTGCATTGTCCTGTTGGAACAGCAAGTTCCCTTGCCGGTCTAGGAATGGTAGAACGATGGGTTCGATGACGGTTTGGATGTACCGTGCACTATTCAGTGTCCCCTCGACGATCACCAGTGGTGTACGGCCAGTGTAGGAGATCGCTCCCCACACCATGATGCCGGGTGTTGGCCCTGTGTGCCTCGGTCGTATGCAGTCCTGATTGTGGCGCTCACCTGCACGGCGCCAAACACGCATACGACCATCATTGGCACCAAGGCAGAAGCGACTCTCATCGCTGAAGACGACACGTCTCCATTCGTCCCTCCATTCACGCCTGTCGCGACACCACTGGAGGCAGGCTGCACGATGTTGGGGCGTGAGCGGAAGACGGCCTAACGGTGTGCGGGACCGTAGCGCAGCTTCATGGAGACGGTTGCGAATGGTCCTCGCCGATACCCCAGGAGCAACAGTGTCCCTAATTTGCTGGGAAGTGGCGGTGCGGTCCCCTACGGCACTGCGTAGGATCCTACGGTCTTGGCGTGCATCCGTGCGTCGCTGCGGTCCGGTCCCAGGTCGACGGGCACGTGCACCTTCCGCCGACCACTGGCGACAACATCGATGTACTGTGGAGACCTCCCGCCCCACGTGTTGAGCAATTCGGCGGTACGTCCACCCGGCCTCCCGCATGCCCACTATACGCCCTCGCTCAAAGTCCGTCAACTGCACATACGGTTCACGTCCACACTGTCGCGGCATGCTACCAGTGTTAAAGACTGCGATGGACCTCCGTATGCCACGGCAAACTGGCTGACACTGACGGCGGCGGTGCACAAATGCTGCGCAGCTAGCGCCATTCGACGGCCAACACCGCGGTTCCTGGTGTGTCCGCTGTGCCGTGCGTGTGATCATTGCTTGTACAGCCCTCTCGCAGTGTCCTGAGCAAGTATGGTGGGTCTGACACACCGGTGTCAATGTGTTCTTTTTTCCATTTCCAGGAGTGTATATTAGTAGAAATTGGTAGCCAAAATGAGGAAATAACACGTGACTTACATAATGAAACAGGTAGCGATTTCAGTAGTGTAACTTCATATGTTGAACACTTAGTAGTTAAGGCAGATGTTCATGCAGAGGCATCACCCACAGATTATTTTGATGATGATTTTGGTAAAGATAGTGCTGTGAAGGATGATGTATTTGATGATATATGTACACAATAGGAATTAGATGGCATTATTTATGTAGAAGTTATTGATAATGGTGTTGCAGCTGAAAGTAAATCTGAAAGCGAAGTTGGTTCATGTGAAGATATTAAGAGTGCAAACAATGTATTGGTACCAATTTGTATAAAATAAATCTTAAGTAAATCTACTAATAAGAAGGAACAAGCTAAGTTAATAGGTGAGAAGATTTTGGAATCTATTATCAGTGAAAATGAAGTTTGTTTAGAAAATAATAAGAAAAGTGAAGTTTTCAAATCAGATCCATCCATGAAAGATAATTTTAAGTCTAGTGAAAGTAAGATATCTGTCTCATGTGTATTTGATTCCAGTCATAATGACATTCAATCTTATGTTGATTCTGACATTGAAACCAGTAGTGAAGAAGTATGTAACAACATCGATACAACTGAATTAGAAAGTGACTTGTTGGCAGAGAGTGTGAATAGTGACCCAAATATTACCTTACGTAGAAATAAGCATTAACAGTTGGTCAGGTCTTTGTTTGATTGACACTGGCAGTCCCATTAGTAGTATCTCAGACAAGTTGAGATACAGGATAAAAGACGCTGAAAGTTACATCGAATTTCCAATCACAGGTGTATGGATTAAAGGTGCCACTGGCAATTTTAGTAAGTTAATAAATAAACATGCTTTAATTATATTTTCTGTTGGCAACATTAATTTTGAACATGGTTGTTTAGTTATTCCAGACCTCAATGAGCAAATGATTTTAGGGATGGACTGGATAGTTAGTGCAAAGGTGAGTTTTGATTGGCAAAATTCAGAATTACTGTTCACTGAACCAAAGACCAGAATTGAAGGAAAAGTAGTGATCCAGTTAAATTCAAGTACCAGTAGTAGTAACCATATTAGGGAAATACTTTATCCAGAGTGTAGTGATTACATGGAGGAAGAGGAAAATAGGGATCACAATAACTAGAATTTGGTTGATGATAGTTACTCCCTAACCATATCAGAAAAGGTGAAAGAAGCAAATGACTTGACTGAGTCTGAAAAGCAGGAATTAGAAAATTTTCCCTGGGAAAACTGTAACATTTTTAGTGAACAACCTGGTAGGGTCAAATATTATGAATGTCATTTGAAGTTAAAGCCACACGAACCCTTTTTCATTAAGCCTTATGGGGTACCCATCTGTAAAAGGAAAGAAGTGGAGAGGTAACTCCAGAAAATGCAGAATGGAGAATAATAGAGAGAAGTCACAGTCCATATAACAGCACTATGGTCTGTATTTCAAAAAAGGATGGTGTTGTTAGGCTGGTATTGGATTCATGTCACCTGAATAAGTTTATAGAAAGAGAAACAGATCATCCTGAATCCATAGAGGAACTCCTGTACAAATTCAATGACACAAAATATTTTTCTAGCCTGGATTTGACATCAGGTTTTCATCAAATCACATTAGCACAGGATTCAAGGCAGTACACAGCCTTTTTATATAATGGTAAATGTTTTCATTATTGTGTTGTTCCATTTGAGCTGAATGTGTCTGTAGCCAAGTTTATTCGAGCTTTGGATCATGTGATTGGAAGTGAACTACTATCTAAACTAATTATTTACGTGGATGATATATTAATAACCAGCAAAACTTGGGAGGAACACCTTGATACTTTGTACAAATTAGCCAATAAGTTTAGACAAGGCGGTATGACCCTTAAATTAAGTAATTGCAAATTTGGAGCATCTCACTTGAAGTTTTTAGGCCATATAATTAACAGAGAAGGCATTCTACCTGACAGCGATAAAATTTCTGCAATTGTCCACTTTCCATGTCCAAAGAACAAGAAACAGCTGAGGTCATTTTGTGGTCTATGTAATTTTTATCGCAAGTATGTCAGCACCCAAGCTTTAAATGCACCGTGTTTGAGTGAGCTATTAAAAAAGAACACCATATGGGAATGGACAGATCAGTGTCAAGCAGCATTCAATGAGATCAAACAACAACTAAATAACGGTCAATTACTCCACAGACCTGACCTTTCACTACCATTTTGCCTAATGACAGATAGTTCAGATTACAGATTGGGTGTACATTTGTTTCAAGAGAATAAAATTGATGGAAAAATAGAACATCTTTCAATCAGTTTTGCCAGCCAAGGTCTGCAAAAACATGAACGCAATTACACAGTGACTGACAAGGAACTACTTGCCATTGTTTCACTAAATACAGGAACTATCTAGCAGGCCATAAAGTCATAGTTTTCACAGGTCACAAAGCTCTATGTTATATTCAAGACTGATTAGTAGATTAAACAGGTGGGCCATATTTTTACAACAATTTCATTATAGCATTCAGTATATAAAAGGGGATCAGAATATAATTGCTGATGCTTTGTCTAGATTACCTGTGGGGGGGGGGTGGTCAGAAAGAACTATTGGATAACAAAGTGTTTAAAATAATGTACATGAGAGGGATTAAGGGTGAAAAGGAAATTACTAACATTTGCAGTCAGCTTAGGAGATACCAGAATCAGGATGATGATTTGAAACTTGTGAAAAGCCTTATTGGTAAAAAGGGTAATGAAAAGGTTGGCATGTATTATCAAAATTTTAAAGGTATTTTATTCAGGAGACATAACACTGACTCTGACATCTGGAAGGTTTGTTGGCCTATACAATGTGTTGATGTTTTAATTAAGTACACACATGAGAGCTATGGACACTGGAATCATGAAATGCACTGACAAACTTAAGTAAAATGTCTATTTTAATAATATGTTTAGAAGAGTAAGACAGGTTATACAAAAATGTGATCGGTGTCAAAGAGTAAAAGTCAAAAATCAGAAATACCAAGGTTATTTACAAAGTATTGTGCCAAAACGCAAATTGGGACTGATATGAATTGATTTGTTTGGTCAATTGCCGAGAACTAAAGAGGGTTATACATATTTGTTTGTAGTTGTTAACTTATTCACTAAACTAGTAAAATTGTATCCACTAAAGAAGGCAACAAGCTGGAAAATTTTAAACTGTTTTTGTAATGATTACTTCACACAAATTGGAAAACCAAAAGCCATACTTTCAGACAATGGGAGCCAATTTATATCTAACATTTGGAAAGATTTCATGAAAGATGAAGACATTAAGCACGTCCTTATTTCCGTATATTCTCCGTCTTGCAACCCAACTGAGCGCTATATGGGTGAAATAGGCAGGCTTTGTAGAACTTACTGTTCTTAAGATCATACAAATTGGTCAAGTTACATATGTGACTTTGAAGATGTTTTGAACACCTTACAACATACAACAACTGGCTTTATGCCTTATGAAGTCCATTTTAACAAACACCCACCAAACACCTTGTATGAATTGATTAATTTCCCTGTCTGTAATGAGTTAACACCGGACAAAAGAATGGAAATAGTAAAGAAAAATATTGAAACACACTGTGCCAAGAGAAAGCTTAAACATGATTCAAAAGGAAAGTTTTTCACAGTACAATGTAGGTGATCTAGTCTTAACCAAAAGTTATGAGAAATCCAAGGCAATCAATAGAGAGATCAAGAAATTTTTCGATATTTACATTGGTCCATTTGTAGTTTATGAAAAACCACATCCAACCGACTTATCTATCCCTAATCAAAAAAGCTATTTGGTTTAAGAAATGTTACTCAGTTGAAACCTTATGTGCAATAATTGCAATCCCTCAGGGGGATACACAATCTTTGAGTACTATGCGTGTGGCTTATGCAAGGTGCTCCAGCTAATGTGACATTTTCTTCTCGAAAACACTGATGCCTCATTCTACAATACCTTTCTGACACACAAACTTCCGACAATACATACATTAATTTTTTGTACCTATGTTTGCTTATATTTGTCATGTAAGATATTTTCAGGTGATTTAATTTGTAGAATAAGATACATTTTGTTTTGATTGAGTAATCTGCATTATCAGATGTATTGATAATTTGACATTTACATCCTACCGATTGTGACTATTACTGATATGTGAGGACTATGATTTGCCAGGAAAAACCAATACATATTTTCTAGTGAGGAACAGTTACACATCTTTACAGACAACATGTAATCTCCCCACGGAAAATTACCCTCTACCAAGCAATAATTAATAATTATCAATCAAATCATCCACATTTATTCACTTTTGGAAAGTATCTGATCGGATTTTCTAGTAATATATGCGCCGACAGCTCGTCGACGCCAAGGTATTTTTCTAGTACGTTTATTCTTTGGAAGAATAGAGATACATGTATGTATTCTCCATGGTTGTCAGGGAGGAATAACGAGAGCAGCTTCGGAAGTATCTGTTGGAAGATTGTCGGGCTACTAAAAGAAACATATTTGCTCTTCTTATCGCTAAAGCGAGCTATTAACGTTTGTGCCACTAGCAGGTTATTTGAAGAGTGAGAAAAACTGTAAACGCAAATTAAGTAAGACTTGAAATCAACAGAAAACGGAACATGTACTGGAGATGGATTGAATATACAATTTTTCCTCAGAAATAAGGTTTGTGACCCTTTTATTCTAGAGTGAATGACGAATGAGTTCTCTGTCTGAATCATTGATGATTGTCTTGGCCCTGTAATTAGTGGGGAAGTTTCAGTTGTGACGAAGAGAGCCTGCAATCACCGCTATTTTATAAAATCGTCCAAAAAGGCTTCGGACACATCTGAAATTCTAAATCTGTCGTAAAATGAACGAATTGTTCAAACGATCGATTTTCCCAACTGAATGCAGCACTTAACAAAAATAATAGATATAAAGATCTTTTACAGCAAGCCAGCCGCTGAATATAAGACGAAGGGCTCCACCAGAGATTCTATTGGGATGAGTTCACGTAATTAAATAATATATTTAGAACTGTATATAGATAAAGGACAGAGAGAGAGAGAGAGAGAGGATGAAATTAAAGAAAGTAGGCAGAATCCTCCATTAGTATAATTGTTTGCCTGTCTTATCATGGATCAGCCTAAAGATAAAAACAGGAGGCCCTTACTGTGCTATACAGGTTCATGTGTGAGAGACATTACACCAAGTTAGCGGCAAGCTGCATTCACATACTTTCATCATTTACAGTATAATCCCATTAGAAACAGACCATACTGTATTTATATCAGCTTATGCAGAAATGAAAGGTGGATTGTGTGAAGATACACTAAGCTTATTCATACATACTTAAAGATTTTATGGTACATTTGTGCAGTTAAGAAGAACTATATACATCTTTTCACTGTTTTTATCTTATATAGGTTATCCACAAGGAAGGAATTACTATGTTCTGCTTCTCATACCGTTATACAATTGACAACTGAATTAATGTGTTACTATATATAAGACCACATGAGATGTTGAAAGACATTATGATTTATGAAAGGGTTGAAGTGATTTATGCTGTTAAGAAGGGATTATCACCATGATATACTATATATATGTTTCACTCGGTTATGTACACACGAGAGAGATGTTGAAATTGCTATGAATTGTTGAGGATTCTCTTGAAATAAGGTAAGTGATGTTGTGATTTGCATTTGTATTAAGGACTTGAGGTTGCCGACTCATTCCTGTTTCTGATTCATATGAATTGATGTTTACGGTTTATTGATGGAAGATGGTTTGATTTTCATATTGCATTTTCATAGGGGTATTTGGATGAGGATGATGATGATGATGATAAGTTTAGGTTATATGATATGCAACGCTGCTGAGGTGGTTCGGTGGTATTCAACCCTCATTTATTAATGGTTTTGATGATTAGTTTAATTGAGAGGGTTATGATGATGATGATACTGTGCAGTCACACACAACAGAACTTATGAATGATTTGAATCACATGAAGTAGAACTCTTATACATTTTGATTGAAGGAAATGCTGATGTGAAACTACAATTGAGAGTTATTTTTGAACAACTATGACAACACATAGCGCACATATCACATTGAAAAATTGTTATTTTACATTAGTCACATCTCACAAGACACAATCTGGAGACTAGTTTGGTATTGAGGGGTAGGAAATGACAACTTTACTAGACAGACTGAGGACTTTGACAAAATGAAATATAAGATGCCATGTGACAAGGTTCTGGATATTTTTTATAAAATCTCCTTACTGTAAGGTTGCTAACTATAGCAAAATTTACATTTTCACTTGCTTAAGTGTATCTTGCCACTTTCAGGAATTTTATTGACATAATACTTATTTTGTCACAATTTATAAAATCTTGAAGCTGTTTCGCGGTGTTAATTTGATCTGACTTTCTGGATGTCTGTTAAACATTCTGAAACGTTATTGCATTTGATGTACAAAGCCAAGAAATATTGACTATACACAGTATATTCAGATACCTGTGACAACAACCCGGACTGGATATAAATGAACAGTTTCTATACTGTCACAATATAAATATACAAATATAATTTTGAATATTCATGTTTGATAAGATTTGTAAAATATGATATAGGATTGCAAACTGTTAGGATAAATTTTATTTTTCTGTATTTTATATGATAATGTTATTCTAGAACATGTCATATGGACACTTTAAAAGTGCAACGTCATCAATCCAACCAATTTTGTGATTTGTTAGCTTAGTTGTGTTTGAGTGTTTGAAGGAGGGAAATTAATGGATGCTCTAGAAGTGACAAAAACAAGGACATTCTAGAAGTGATAGTTTCGGAAAAACATTGATTCAGAAAATTTGATGTAAATATTGATTTTGTAAAAGTTTGAAAATTTCTTTGTAATCTCATATTTCCAATTCTTGTTTGTAACTATTTGGAAAATTTATCTGTATGTAAAGTTTCATGATTCAATTTTGCACCTTTTACGATATATGCAGTTTGTGTTATTTTGTCCAACTAGTACTGTATCACATCAATCACACTAATATTTCTGTGAGAAGAGTTTCGTCTATCACGCTAGGCAAAACTCTTCGGGGTGTACTGAAACATTACTGTATCTCATTGCTACCGATCAGAACCCCTCGGAGAGCATTAAAGATAAACACCAGTCCTAATTGCCCAATTGTAAAGTCACCTATTTCCCAACTACATACAAAAATAACCACTATTTCAGTATACATATAATTAAAAAACGAAGCTTTGCTGATTAACATTGTTCTTATGTGAAAAACACAATATAAATGTGAAATTAATACTGTAACTAATCGAAAGAAATGTAGCACATGGTCAGGATATACCAGTAAACCTTTCATTATAAAATTAATATAGCAAATTAAATAGAACATATAAATAAAGCATGTTAATTGAATCTCCGATATATGTTAGCACTAAAATTCAGGCACTAGTTGATTTGTTATGAACAAATTTAGAAATTTAATTTTACCTGTAACATAATTGGTCAGAAAATGTTATATTAACTCATAACTAAGTTGAAAATAGGTTCACCTTGTTCAGCACTGTGATTGTAAATTTTTAGCAATGTGTATCTCATATTCGGTTTAACTTTTAATTGTGATTTTACATAAAATTGTAATTTTCATTGTCTGTAATTGTTAACAAAAGTATAAATAGAGGTCACGCAGGCGCCTTGGGGCACTCGTTTTTTGGCTAGGGTTGTGAGCAAATGACTTGTAGGTTCACTCGTTTGTTGATTGTTGTGAACACTGTGTCGTTTGATGTCAACTTTGGGTACATATGATGTAACTGGTACAGTTCACCAGGCTCGGACACCAGAGTCCTGGAAATATATTGGTGTTAAAACTACACTGTACTTTGAAATTTATTTGGGAGTCTTCCGCAATCCTTTTCATAGGCTGCACAGCGACAAGACAAATCCAGGAATTTTACAACACCCCGAGAACTAAACAACTCTCACTGTTGGTAGAATTGGCGTGAAAACAACAGCACATCGACTGGGCATTTCACTCAAAAGTCAAAACATTTGCAATGCGGAGGTGGGAAAATATAAACATCTCAACATCCACTGATGGATTACGAAAGCACCGCTATCAGGTGCTGAAACCTGCTTTCCAGAACGTAGATATTGATTTTCCTTCAAGTATTGCAGCCTACCCATCAGGGAAAGTTCCAATCAACATCAGAAAAATGGAAGATACCAAGAAGATGATAATTCATATTCCTGAAAACTCCAAAGTTTTTTTATAAGGAACTATTTACCTGGACAACCACTGCACATGACAGCGATACAGTGGTCGAGAATGACCTATTTTAAGAGCGTTTTACTTTGTTATATTCCTGTTTTCTGATAACTTTGTAATACTTTAACTTCATTCTTGATATAATATGAAGGAATATAAACTTTAAATGAATGATTACCTTCTTCCAAGTTTTTAGCTGTCTGTAAAAACCACTTGAGTGCAGAAACAGCACAAGTCCAGATCAAATTTTAAATTTTTCGAATTTATGTCGAAATTAGGAAATTTTTGCATGACAGCAATATAAACGCATGTTATGACACAGGGAAAAAAGTTAAAATATTTTATAATTTGGAGGAGTTACGATTTGTTTCTTCTCTCCTGAAAAGTTTGCAATTTGTGGCTGAGGTGGTTTCTGCACTCTCCGATTAAAATGTAGGAGGAAGCAATATATCGAACATAAATTTACCTTTGTTATCTGAATCTAGAGATCTGCTGCCGACACACTTCATGCCAAACGGAACATTGCTATTAAATGTGACTGTGGCAGAAAGCAATATCTTGGATAACTGTTATAGGAGCGTTCGTTCTCAGACTTTTAAGAGAAACCTGCAGCATGATAAACATCGCCTTCTTGTATCGTCTTCCAATAAAGTTGCATGAGTACCTCAGTAACTTTACGTACTTAATTTTTTTCTGTGTAGATCCACGGTCTCTAAATATTTTACAAAAGAAAACATGGTCAACTCTAGGCTGTGTACTAATGATTTTCATTTAATTTGTTCGATTAGCTAATTTCGACTCTGTGTCATTTTCAAGCAACTGAAATTGAAATATACCAACATGGAAAAGAATTATACTGTTTGTGTAAATCACTATGTAGATGTAAACATTACACAGATCACATGGACATAGAAACATTGTAGTGTGATAGGTCTATTTACACATGAGTGACATCAGCTTACGTACATCAAATTTCACACTGTATCAGATTCATATTTCACTATAAAAATACAGCAACCAGCCACTTTTTAATGCGTTTTATTTATGCCAATATGCATTTCGGGATTGCACCCATCTTCAGTTGGCAAATTACATGTATCTTCAGTTTCTACAGTGGTACAATCTCGACAGCAGTTTGGATGCTGCAGCTGGCCTGTGCAAAAGCAACGATTCCAATCATTTACTTCAATTTCGCGAGTTTAAAGTTACGCACTATCAGTTGTTCATTTTACTTACATTCTCCTCTCCTTGTTTTTTCTTGGCTTTTCTTCTTTTTTGCAACAACGCAAACACTTTTTGTCACGTATTTTACACAGGCATACTGCGTTATCCGCCATATTGTCGACTAACACTTTTTGTTCACATACAAGCAGTTTATCTATGGACAGAGTTATATATTACGAAAGTTTGAGGTTCTAGACAAGCTATTGTTTTCTAAACATTGACTTGGGTGATACAAGTATTCTAAGTACGATGCATACAATTTTTTTGGTTACTTAGACAGTATTGAAGATAATAAACTAACATAACACATTTACACAAAGCAGTAATTCATACATTTACAATATAACAAAGATAGAATTAAGATTTTTATGTTGTATATTATTACATGCATTTGTTGGGTTTATATTAGATTATGTTATTTCTTGATTGTGCTTAGTAAGTGGTTTGATAAGTAGAGTGTGGAGGTTTTGCAGAAACTGAAGATACATGTAATTTGCCAACTGATGATGGGTGCAAACCCGAAATGCATATTGGCATAAATAAAACGCATTAAAAAGTGGCTGGTTGCTGTATTTTTATAGTGAAATATCATTATCCACGGCCACGGAGCTCAACAGTCCATTAAAATGGACAAATTGTTATTGACACTATGTAGCCAGGTACTAAGAGCTTAACATGCCTTCAGAAAGTACAAAATTAAGTTAGAAAGAACAATTCTTAGTATCAAGTTCAATAAAAAGTGTTTAAGTGCGAATGTAACTCCAAAAAATGTCAAAGTGAACATCAATAGTCAAAGCAAAGCAGTGAAAATAGCTAAAGAAAGAAGTGAAATTATATGGCTACAATCTGAAATCCGAAACCAACACAGAAAGAAGCAGTTTTTAAACCACCAGTTATATAGATTACATTTGGAGCTAGGTAAACAACTTACTGCCACGCAATTCAATCATGTTGAAAAACAACAATAAGTTGAAAAAGCTTATGTCACAAATTCCAAAGGAGAATGACAATGTACCTTCCACTAAGCATAAATTCTCCAAACATCTAGTAAATTCAACTAACATCATTTTCATTGATAAAGAAGTAAGTTTGCTGAATAAAGGGCTTCAACATAATATCACCCGATCTCTGACTGAAAATAATATTAAAGTATTAATAGTAGGCACCAAAATAGCCTGTCATACTGCAAAACTAACTCAGAATGATCAGATTGCCATAGGCCACAAATTTTACAATTTTATCACCAAGCAAACAGAGAAAGCAAATAATAATAATAGTATAAAGCACCATGACAGTACAATACTTAAAAGTATTAACAAGAAACTAAGTGACAATAAACCTTTAGTAGTAAAAAGCAGATAAAAGCAATGCTATTGTTGTAATGTATGAAAGTGAATATGTAAGTAAAACATTGAATTTTTCAGTAACAATAATATAGTAGAAATTCAGTCTCATCCCACTCTTAAGTAACAGAATAAACTTAAAAATATGATGAAAAAAAGTGATTTTCTCTTAAATGCAAAAGATATACATGAATTCACTGTTATGAACCCTTATGCACTACGTCTACAAGCACAACCTAAGACCCACAAAGTCAACTGTCCCATATGTCCAATTGTTAATTCTTGGAGCAACCCAACTTGCAGCCGAACTTATAAAATCAGCAAGAAACTGAATGAGATCCTTAGCAGCACATTTAAATTTGAAGAGACATACAAAGTAAAGAACAGTTATGAACTTATTAATTGTCTAAAGGAAATTCAGATTCCTGATACTGCTAGGTTTGCATCACTTGACATCACAAACCTCTACATGAACATACCGGTCAAAGAAACAATAGAAATAATTAAAAACAGTTTACTTATACATAAAAATTTGGCAGTACCAGAAATATATGAATTCATTGATCTATTAACACAAGTACTATCACACTACTATTTTTCTTTTAATAACAAAATGTACCTGCAGAAAGAGGGCCTGGCTATGGGTAGCTGCCTTGCCAGTTTCCTTGCAGATATTTTCATCAATAACTTAGAATGTAATTTTTTTAAAGAAAACCCCCAGATAGTAAACAAGATAATTTATTACAAAAGGTATGTTGATGATATAATAATCTTATTTGATGGCACAGCAGAAGAAATTTATAACTTTGCAAAAGAAATGAATAAACTGCATCAGAACATCATCTTCACTGTAGAACACCAAACAGAAGTAGGTTTAAATTTTCTGGATCTCTGCATAAGTAGCTCCAACAACAAACACAAATTTCAAGTATACCTGAAACCAACATACACAGATAACACAATTAATAAATCATTATGCCACCCAGATAAACATGAGATGGCTTAATATAGAGCAATGCTAAAAGAATGCACAAAATACCACTAGATCCAGCTGACCAAATAGAAGAACTAAACACCATAAAAGCAATTGCTTACAATAATGGTTATAATCCAAAATTAATAGATGAACTAAACTCTAAGATAAATCCCCACATATTCAAATACAATAACAAAACAGCATTAAAGAATACCACAACACAGCCAAAAGAAAAATATGTAAGCTTGCCATTTGTACGAAAACTGTCATATAAAATAGCAAACCTGTTCCGAGGAACAGATATCAGAATCAGCTACTATACAAATAACAAAATAAAGGACAAAGCTATCCATAACATTAAAAATAATACCAAACCGTACAATCAATCAGGAATATACAAACTTAACTGCAACTCATGTCCAAAAACATAGATAGGCCAAACAGGGAGAAACTTCAACATAAGGTTTCGAGAACACATGGATGCTCTTCGTTTAAAAAACTTAAATAAATCCACATTCGCCCAACATGTAGCAGAAGAAGAACATCAAGTAATAGACATATCCCATAACCTACAAGTTCTCCACCTAACCAACAAAGGAAAAAGAATGAACCTCCTAGAAGAAATCGAAATTTATTCACATAAACATGCATCCCCTTCTGACATACTTAACGACCAAACAGAGCTACCAAACCGAATATTTCTGAAAAACTTCCAAACTCTACTTATCAAATCACTTACTAAGTACAATCAAGAAATAACATAATCTAATATAAACCCAACAAATGCATGTAATAATATACAATATAAAAATCTTAATTCTATCTTTGTTATATTGTAAATGTATGAATTACTGCTTTGTGAAAATGTGTTATGTTAGTTTATTATCTTCAATACTGCCTAAGTAACCAAAATAAATTGTATACATCGTACTTAGAATACTTCTTTCACCCAAGTCAATGTTTAGAAAAAATAGCTTATCTGGAACCTCAAAACTTTCGTAATATATAACTCTGTCCATAGATAAACCGCTTGTATGTGAACAAAAACTGTCAGTCGACAATATGGCGGATAACGCAGTGCGTCTGTGTAAAATACATGACAAAAAGTGTTTGCGTTGTTGCAAAAAAGAAGAAAAGCCAAGAAAAAACAAGGAGAGGAGAATGTAAGTAAAATGAACAACTGATAGTGCGTAACTTTAAACTCGCGAAATTGAAGTAAATGATTGGAATCGTTGCTTTTGCACAGGCCAGCTGCAGCATCCAAACTGCTGTCGAGATTGTACCATTGTAGAAACTCAAGATACATGTAATTTGCCAACTGAAGATGGGTGCAAACCCGAAATGCATATTGGCATAAATAAAACGCATTAAAAAGTGGCTGGTTGCTGTATTTTTATAGTGAAATATCATTATCCACGGCCACGGAGCTCAGCAGTCCAAATAAAATGGACAAATTGGTATCAGATTCATCTTACACACACAGTCCGTTAACACATATGGAGCCGGCCGTTGTGGACGAGCGGTTCTAGGCACATCAGTCTGGAACCGCGCTGCTGCAACGGTTGCAGGTTCGAATCCTGCCTCGGGCATGGATGTGTGTAATGTCCTTAGGTTAATTAGGTTTAAGTAGTTCTAAGTCTAGGGGACTGATGACCTCAGATATTAAGTCCCATTGTGCTCAGAACCATTTGAACCATTTGAACACATATGGACAAATCATGTCAAATGTCACTTAATAGTAACTTAAGTACGAGTACTGCAGCCTGACAACTAAAAAGAGTTATTGTAACATTGTGAAATATACACTTACAGCTAATACCACAGAACTGACAAAAGAAGGAGGAAGTACAGTCCTTTATTTGCTGACGTAACAGGTTAATTTTTCATTCTTATTAAACGAACCTGCGACGAAACACGCTGCTCTTCTTCGTAACTCCTTTATTTCTTCTATCAGTCCTACCAGATAATGTTCTCAGAATGAGGTGCAGTATTTAAATATGGATCGACCTGGATTTTTATAAGCTACCACCTCTATGGATAGACTGCACGTCTTGAGGATTCTTCCAATGAATCTCAGTCTTGTATCTGTGTTCGCTGTGTTTAGGTTTATGTTTCCATTCCTCTTTAAATCGCAACGTACGCGTACTTCCAGATTTGCGATGGACGTTGCTCTTTCCAGTGATTATGTGGCAATCGTGTAATCAAACAACAGTGATGTGTTGCACCTATTTATTCTTAGTACCTTACATTTAATTAAACTGAGGTCAACTGCCAATTCCTGCACCGGGTATCAAGAGCCTCAATGTTTTTCACATTTCGCTACAACTTTCTTGCGTTGTGATTTTTTAGTACACGATAGCGTCATCCTCGAAATTCCATCTGGAGCTCTGAACGCCATCAGCTAGGTTATTTATACAGTATATTGTGAGCAGTAGTGATCGTATAACGCTCCCTTAGCGTACGTCAGAAACCGTTTGTACTTGTGAAGATTTCTCTCTGTTAAGTAGGACAGGGTGTAGTTTTGTTTGATAGGAACTTTTCAGTCTGATGACAAAGGTGCACTGAAGTTCCGTATCTTGTTCATTATGTGACAGTGCAGAACTGATACGACGCCTTCCGGAAACGAAGGACAGCGGCATCACCCTGGGCACCAGCGTCTGTTACCTTCTGGACCCCCTGGTCGAGCAGAGCGTGCTTTGTTTCACTCGATTGTTGGTTGCTGAATCCATGTTCATTACTACAGGTCAAATTTTCACTCAGTACATACGTCATAACACGTGACCACAAAACGTGTTACACAGTTCGGCTACAGACTGATGTCAGCGATATGCAGGGGTGAACAAAATTAAAGACACACAGATGGAAATGCATTTCCGAACATAAATGCAGGTTGAGGTGTTGTATTTGACCACGAACGGCACCTATGCAATGTCCTCAATAAACTGCAAGAGTCATTCGTGGTTAGAAAAGTGCTCTGCGTATTTCTCAGTGCCTTAGGTCGGATCTAATTGATTTGGTGTTCTTATGGTGAGTGCATCCGTAAACCAAGAAACCGATACCTTTAGTGTATCAAAGATTTGCACTGAGATGACAGAAGTCATGCGATAACGATATGCTCCTTTACAAATGGCGGTAGTGTCACGAACACAAAGTATAAAAGGACAGCGCACTGGCGGAGCTGTCATTTCTACTCAGGTGATTCATGTGAGAAGGTTTCCGACGTGATTATAGCCGCACGTCAGGAATTAACAGACTGCGAATGCGGCATGGTAATTGGTGCTAGACACATCGGACATTCAGTTTCAGAAATCGTTAGAAAATTCAATATACCGATGTCCACAGGCTCAAGAGTGTGCCGAGAATATCAAATTTCTGGCATTACTTATCACCACCGACAACGCAGTGGCCGATGGCCTTCACTTAACGACCGACAGAAGCTTAGAGTTGTCAGTAATAACAGACAAGAAATATTGGTACAGCGCAGTGAAATTTGGTGTTAATGGGCTATGGAAGCAGACGACCGACGCGAGTGTCTCTGCTAACAGCACGATATAGCCTGCAGCGCCATTCCTGGGCTCGCGACCATATCTGTCGCACCCTAGACTACTGGAAAACAGTATCCTGGTTAGATGAGTCCCGATTTCAGAGCCGATGGTATGGTTCGAGAGTGGTGAGGACCGTATGAAGCCATTGCTCCAAGTTGTCAACAAAGCACTGTGCAAGCAGGTGGTGGCTCCATAATTGTGTGGACTGTACTTACATGGAATGGACTGCGTCTTCTGATCCAAGTGAACGGATCATTGACTGGAAATGGTTATGTTCGAATACTTGAAGACCATTTGCAGCCGTTCATGAAGCTCATATTCCCAAACGACCATGGCATTTTTATGGATGATAATGCGCCATGTCACTGGGCCACAGTTGCTCGCGATTGCTTTGAAGAACATTTTAGACAGTTCGGGTGAATGATTTCGCGACTAAGACCACCTAACATGAATCCTGTCTAACGTTTATGAGACATAATCGAGAGGTTATTTCCTACTCAAAATCCTGCACTGGAAACACTTCCGCAGTTACTGACTGCTACAAAGGCAGCACGGCTCAATATTCCTGCAGGGGACATCCAATGTCTTTTTGACTCCATGCCACTTCGAGTTGCTGAACTGTGTCGAGCAAAAGGACGTCAGACGCAATATTAGGATGCATCCCATGACTTTTGTCACCTCTGTATTGCGTACAGGGGAAGCGGAAAAACATTCACTAAGTCACAACGACGACTGAACAGGGTGTTGAGTGATCGTAATAAACGGTCATTGAAGAGGACTGCGATGAAAAGTAAAAGGATCAGAGGCGTCACATCCGTACAAGGGAAACGTGATGCCGACGACGTAACACCTGGAGTATGGAGCGGTGGAAATATATCATTTGGTCAGGTGAGTCTAGTTTCACACCGTTTCCAACTTCTGGTCTAGTTTACGTCCAAAGAGTGAAACACGGCGCGGGTTCAGTGATATTTTGGCACGCATATCGTGGTATTCTATGGTTCCCATGTTTACTCTGCAATGCAGCTGATCGGGTCCATGGTACGATATTTGTTCCCTTGTCGTAATGTTTCCAGAATGAATTTTCACTCTGCAGTTGAGTATCCGCTGATATGAAATTTCGTGGTAGATTAAACTGTGTGACAGACCGAGTCTCGAACTCGGGACATTTGCCTTTCGCAGCAAGTGCTCTACCGACTGAACTACCTAAGCACGACTCACGACCCACACTCTCAGTTTTACTTCCTCCAGTACCTCATCACCTACCGTCCAGACTTCAAAAATGCTCTCCTGCGAAACTTGCACTGCCCAGTGCAGACACGTTGCCTGTGTTCTCCGCGTAGAGCAACACCAATGCTGTAAAGCAATTCTACGATTCACGTTTCATCCGGACTTTCCACGGCCGAAAGCACTGGATGTGAAGGTTTCTGAGAGACGAGGTAAGGACGCCAGCATCGGGCATTATAGGCATACATCTTTATATCGTCAGCAGCACAGTGTACTTCAAGGTTATCAATGACGCCACGCATGACGAGATCATCAGGGGGGAAAGTCAATGAGTCCACTTTTTCCACTCAGATGGCAACACTGGCATTGTGACAGTCGATTATGCGGGTTTGGGCGCCCTAACAATTACAAGTTTCGAGCTGCCTTTTGAGCTACCTGCTGAAGCCGTGATAACCACCTTTTTCTCCTATGTCACGGTTCTCGACCAGGTAGCTGAGAAATGGGCACAGTTTAAGACATATTCTGTCTTGAACAGTGTCTGACAAGTTTTATCGATTTCCGTAGCCATGTGCTAGCGTACTTCCACATCCGGGACTGCAGAGTCATTATCGTGTATGATGGCCAATCCCGTATGTGTTCTCGATGTGGAAAGGAATGTATATAGCGCCGGAACATACACAAAATTACCTTCTGCGGATGGAAAGCCCCCACCCAACCCAACCACGCTGCTGGTGACGTAAGCAATGATGCTTACCGTTGCCACGATTTCAGAAATCTTGGAGCTTAGCCACCTGAGCTCACAAACCGATGGCTTGACTACACGAAGGGACCAAAAGACAAGGAGGCCGCATCACGGCAGCCTCCTCCCCCGAACACCTCGACTGTGTCGCCACCGTATCACCATTCGGTTTCGTTGTGGTGCCAATGGAAACTTTCAAACCCGCCTGTCGGGAGTCGTTCCTGTCGCCCGAGGCTGAAGGACGTGTCCGCAAACAATGTTCAGCACAGCGATGCAAGCGGAGGCGTAGGTCCATGACAGGAAGTGGTGACAACGGCACACAAGAGGATGATGATGTCACAATTCAGGACAACACCCACTTCCTGATGACAGCGGACGGCGACAGTGTCAGACAACCCTGCCCGACATTACGTAGTTGCATGTAGCGACGATTCTCGATATTTATGGATACGACTTGTACCTTTCGATATCAGGCCAGCTGTTCAAATGGTTCAAATGGCTCTAAGCACTATGGGACTTAACTTCTGAGGTCATGAGTCCCCTAGACTTAGAACTACTTAAACCTAATTAGCCTAAGGACATCACACACATCCATGCCGGAGGAAGGATTCAAACCTGCGACGGTAGCAGAAGCGCGGTCCTGGACTGAAGTGCCTAGAACCGCTCAGCCACTGCTGCCGTCCAAGAAGGGTTGCCGGTCATAGACGTGAGCATACTCCCATCCACATGGGACATCGCCCTTACCGTATTCGGAACAAGTGTCATCAATCTATAGGACCTGTCGTGCAAGTTACAGCAGGGTCAACGTTCTGCTTTTTTACTCCAAAGACATTGCCCCCTTATTCCTTGATCGCCGCAACCACTCTGTAGCTGGAGGCGACTTTAATTGAGTATTGCTTCTGAAAGACCAACGTCTCAGCTACGCAACATGACCGGCCCTACGTACAGTGGTGGAAGAACTCGATCCACGGCGACGCCCGCAGCCACACACATCTTACCTTGCCATCCTGCAATCAGGATGGATTGCATCTACATCCCGACACCCTGCTGTTCAGAGTGTTCGCTGCGGAAAAATGGCCACTCGCCTTTTTCCGACCATTGCGCGCTCATTAGGTCCCCCCTACTTCCACCGCAGTATGTCTGGATCAGTCGTCGCACATGGAAGTTTAACACGTCCCTCCTCCTAAACGCCTAACATTCAACGACAGTACAGTCGGCCGAAGTTGATCCTCTTCCGCTTGCAGCCTCTTACCACGTGTTCATAAACCTGACAGCTTCGCAAACCTCAGGTTTTACGCAGACGGAGTTCGCGAGATCGCAGTCTCGTTCGCTGGACATGACACATAAGGAAAGGAAGCGAGACATCAGTCCTTACACTTTACAAGAATTAATAAAAAACATGAAATACATACAGGGTGTTTCAAAAATGACCGGTATATTTGAAACGGCAATAAAAACTAAACGAGCAGCGATAGAAATACACCGTTTGTTGCAATATGCTTGGCACAACAGTACATTTTCAGGCGGACAAACTTTCGAAATTACAGTAGTTACAATTTTCAACAACAGATGGCGCTGCAAGTGATGTGAAAGATATAGAAGACAACGCAGTCTGTGGGTGCGCCATTCTGTACTTCGTCTTTCTGCTGTAAGCGTGTGCTGTTCACAACGTGCAAGTGTGCTGTAGACAACATGGTTTATTTCTGGTGTTGGAATTCCACCGCCTAGAACACAGTGTTGTTGCAACAAGACGAAGTTTTCAACGGAGGTTTAATGTAACCAAATGACCGAAAAGCGATACAATAAAGGATCTGTTTGAAAAATTTCAACGGACTGGGAACGTGACGGATGAACGTGCTGGAAAGGTAGGGCGACCGCGTACGGCAACCACAGAGGGCAACGCGCAGCTAGTGCAGCAGGTGATCCAACAGCGGCCTCGGGTTTCCGTTCGCCGTGTTGCAGCTGCGGTCCAAATGACGCCAACGTCCACGTATCGTCTCATGCGCCAGAGTTTACACCTCTATCCATACAAAATTCAAACGCGGCAACCCCTCAGCGCCGCTACCATTGCTGCACGAGAGACATTCGCTAACGATATAGTGCACAGGATTGATGACGGCGATATGCATGTGGGCAGCATTTGGTTTACTGAAGAAGCTTATTTTTACCTGGACGGCTTCGTCAATAAACAGAACTGGCGCATATGGGGAACCGAAAAGCACCATGTTGCAGTCCCATCGTCCCTGCATCCTCAAAAAGTACTAGTCTGGGCCGCCATGTCTTCCAAAGGAATCATTGGCCCATTTTTCAGATCCGAAACGATTACTGCATCACGCTATCTGGACATTCTTCGTGAATTTGTGGCGGTACAAACTGCCTTAGACGACACTGCGAACACCTCGTGGTGTATGCAAGATGGTGCCCGGCCACATCGCACGGCCGACGTCTTTAATTTCCTGAATGAATATTTCGATGATCGTGTGATTGCTTTGGGCTATCCGAAACATACAGGAGGCGGCGTGGATTGGCCTCCCTATTCGCCAGACATGAACCCCTGTGACTTCTTTCTGTGGGGACACTTGAAAGACCAGGTGTACCGCCAGAATCCAGAAACAATTGAACAGCTGAAGCAGTACATCTCATCTGCATGTGAAGCCATTCCGCCATACACGTTGTCAAAGGTTTCGGGTAATTTCATTCAGAGACTACGCCATATTATTGCTACGCATGGTGGATATGTGGAAAATATCGTACTATAGAGTTTCCCAGACCGCAGCGCCATCTGTTGTTGAAAATTGTAACTACTGTAATTTCTAAAGTTTGTCTGCCTGAAAATGTACTGTTGTCCCAAGCATATTGCAACAAACGGTGTATTTCTATCGCTCCTCGTTTAGTTTTTATTGCCGTTTCAAATATACCGGTCATTTTTGAAACACCCTGTATGTTTTGTGCTCGTTACCGGATGTTGCTGAAGCAAGAATATGAGTGCCATAGTCCCTGTTTTGAGACACTACAATTAGTCGGTTACAAGACATGCTTGTGACAGCGCGGCAGTTACACAGGTAGTAAGGAAACGCGTTAACTGTTAATGGCTGGCACGGCTGACGCAGCACCACTCGCCAGAAGCGGATGCAGTTGGCGCTCAGAAGACCACTGGATCAGTCGGTGCAGGGAAATGTAGGGCGGGCGAGCGCGTGGGATGAGGCGTCCCCTATTAAGCCAGCACGATGCGTCCCTAGCTGTTTATTAATATTCATCCCGCAGGTGCGACGTCCTCGCGCGGCCAGTGCGACGACTGCTGCATGTAATCATCAGTGGGTCCTTGGCGCTGAGGCCGGCCATTTAAATATTTATACAACGGCTATGCCTTATTGAACGCACGACGAACCGTTTTAGACGTACAACACTTACTCGTCTTCAGTTTCGAAACGTCACTGTTTTCTTGCATCTCCTTACAAGATCACACGGTCTTACATCTAAAGCTTAATTGCACACCAACCGATACGGTGCTGTCATTTAAGAGACTGGGACCCTTCCTTGAACGTCTCATGTTGGTGGATGCTACTTTCACGAAGCTCTGTTGTAAACTAAAGGCAGCTGCCTTCACCATCAAAGATAGTACTACACTGATAGCCGGCCGGAGTGGCCGAGCGGTTCTAGGCGCTACACTCTGGAACCGCGTGACCGCTACGGTCGCAGGTTCGCATCCTGCCTCGGGCATGGATGTGTGTGACGTCCTTAGGTTAGTTAGGTTTAAGTAGTTCTAAGATCTAGGGGACTGATGACCTCAGAAGTTAAGTCCCATAGTACTCAGATCCATTTGAACCATTTTTCAACCACCACCAGCTGCACAAAGTCGACGAGAAGTGTTCGCTTTGCGGCAACTGACTAAATTGCCGCCCCATGAAAAAATGTTCACTACTACGGCAGAGAAGAAGTCTGCTTGTCAGATTGTCTCGATGGTGTAACGATGATACATCCAGGAAAAATTATCCTCAGCATATAATTGAAATGGACCACAATTTATTACTAAGTCGTTTACCACGACAATGCTTTAAGTTCTTACATACTGGAATGAAACAGGTAGGACGGTAAATTATTGTATAAAATATTATAAATATGTGTATTTGCTTTGAATAAAAGGCGGTAATTACGTGGTTCCAATGGCTCTGAGCACTATGGGACTTAACTTCTGAGCTCATCAGTGCCCTGGAACTTAGAACTACTTAAACCTAACTAACCTAAGGACATCACATACATCCATGCCCGAGGCAGGATTCGAACCTGCGACCGTAGCGCCTAGAACCGCTCGACCACTCCGGCCGGCGGTAATTATACTATAAGGAAGTGTAAGATATGAAATGCGGAAGAATATAGGTTGACATCATGGTACAGTCAAGTGAAGGAACTTCTTCGAACCGATGTAATGGAGAAAACAGAAGAAAAGCTGAGGAGGTGCTGACCAATTGGTTTAAAATAAAGAGGGGAAGTGTATTCGCGATAGAAGAAGGTAGAAATAAAAGGGCCTAGAGGCAGATCCATGAAAGAGACTGATGTACCCCGTGGGTCAAACGCACTCGGGAAAGAAATGGCCTGTTCCATATATTGGTAGGGAAATTGTATGAGGCACGTTTACATGATTAAATATAAGGTTGTACAGTATCCACCCACAGAAGGTGATCAGCAACTATGCAGTGATACGATTAAAATTGTTGTAGTGACAACTGATCACTCCAAAGAAGAGGTGTCCTGGCTATTTAAGATAGATAATTTTTCTAATTACACTGCATGGGGACTTTTTACATCTCCATGCATGTTAACGAAGAAATATTTGAAAATTGGATGCGTACTGGGAAAAAAGGAAGTACAGGTAATCTGTAACTCCTTTGAAACAGGAAACTGTAATGAAAGGATATATAAGAGAACAAATACGCAAAGAAGTAGTAATCACGGAAGTTAAAGCTAATCGATGTCATAAACGGTATAAATTACTAAGAGAACAAATTAAACCCATCTACTGAGAGAAGTTAAGCAGCTTCAAAGAAACGAGTATATACGCGTTGTACAAGAAAAACAGAGTGATGACACGGCGTAAGGCTTAAATATGACATTTGATACTTACAATGAACAATTTTTTATATATTTTTAAATATGGCTAATTATGAAATGGAGTAAGAATCAATAGTGAGACTATAAATGAAATACATGTTGACTAAATAAGATAGATCAGTATGAATAGGTAATTTGGCACTACATCTTTCTTGAGCGCGGAGATATGTAGAGTAACCGGCGTTTTATCAAGTACCCTGCCCCACTGTTAATATTCGAAACAGCTAAAGATGATCGTTGTAGCTGATATATGTTTAGCGTAAAAAAAGGAGCAGATAGTGTCCAGCCCGATCGGTGTTTGTACAGCTCGTTCCCGACCCGTAACACAGAGAGCAGCGGCAAATCTCCTTGCTGCACAAGGATAAGGTTATGCTTTGACGCTCCGAGTTGGCGGCGTACTGGACGGCTCGGAGTAATTGGGCCACCGACAATGTCAAAGGGGACGCGAAACAAATGAATTGCTTTTTGAAGTAAAAAGATAGAACATTGATGTACGGACTACCGATCACACGTATTATATTACATTGAATTGTTAGACTGTTTCGACTTGTAATTACGAGGATCTGTCGTTGTGAGAGAGAAAGAATTTAAAATATAGTCAAGTGAAACTTAAGAGTTCGTAGCTCTAACAAGGGAACCTCCCCATCGTACCCCCCTCAGATTTAGTTATAAGTTGGCACAGTGGATAGGTCTTGAAAAACTGAACACAGATCAATCGAGAAAACAGGAAGAATTTGTGTGGAACTATGGAAAAAATAAGCAAAATGTACAAACTGAGTAGTCCATGTGCAAGATAGGCAACGTAAAGGAGAGTGTGAGCTGAGGAGCGCCGTGGTCCCGTGGTTAGCGTGAGCAGCTGCGGCACGAGAGATCCTTGGTTCAAGTCTTCTATCGAGTGAAAAGTTCAATCTTTTATTTTCAGACAATTATTATCTGTCCGTCTGTCCGTCCGATGCGAGGTAACTGCGCCGTAGTATGGGGACGTTTTATGAAAACGTTAAAAACATATGTTTTGACAGAACACAGGGAAAACTGTGCGACTGTGAAACTGTTGCATTCATTTGTTGCAGTTTATGTGCCAAACTCTTATGTTTTCATCACTTTTTTGGGAGTGATTATCACATCGACAAGAAAACCTAAATCGGGCAAGGTAGAAGATTCTTTTTACCCATTCGCCAAGTGTACAAGTTAGGTGGGTCGAAAACATATTCCTGTCATGTGACGCACATGCCGTCACCAGTGTCGTATAGAATATACCAGACGTGTTTTCCTGCGGATGAATAGGTTGACCTATGACCTTGCGATCAAATGTTTTCGGTTCCCATTGGAGAGGCACGTCCTTTCGTCTACTAATCGCACGGTTATGCGGTGCGGTTGAAAAAAACACAGACACTAAACTTATTACAGTGAACAGAGACGTCAATGAACGAACGGACAGATCATAACTTTGCGAAAATAAAGAAAGTACTCTTTTCACTCGAGGGAAGACTTGAACCGAGGACCTCCCGTTCCGCAGCTGCTCACGATAACCACGGGACCACGGCGCTCCTGAGCTCTCACTATCCTTGATGTTGCTTATCTTGCACACGGACTACTCATTTTGTATATTTTGCTTATTTTTTCATAGTTCCACACAACTTCTTCCTGTTTTCTCGATTGATCTGTGTTCAGTTTTTCAAGGCATACCCACTGTGCCAACTTATAACTAAATCTGAGGGGGGTGCGATGGGGAGGTTCCCTTGTAAGTAGTCGTAGTGACCTCGTATTTCAGCATCATCCTGCAAAGGATCGAAGTCCAGAGAAGAAAAAGTTCGTACACGGCGGTGGGACAGAGTAAGTGGACCACCAGAACAATTCATAAAAGTGACCGTTCATAATCAAAAATAATGCAAAGGTGAGTGGCAGATCCGACACGGAGAAACGTGCCAAGCGACCAAGCGCAAGCAGCAGCTGACGTATGGCTCTGTTTGGATTTATAACATTATACAAGCAACCACCCCCTTCTTTTCGCCGTAAAAAACACACACACACACACAGACACACACACACACTGTGCCCCACCACCCAACCTCACTTGATCCTCACTCTGGTACCACACTCTATAGTCAACCCCTACAGCTCCCATGATTTCCAAGTCAACTCTACAGTAAGTGAGCAAGCTCATCTGCATTGTGCAATAGGAAATGTTATGTACAACGAACTATATAATTGTATCATATTAACAACTGAACACCTGCACCCTGTGCATCTAGTGCCTACAGAAGAACCAATGGACGCATAGAACGAACAGAAAATGGAAATAAGTGATAAATTACAACTCTAGAGTTACCAAGTGAGCTCATTTATTCAAACACGCTGGCTAGTACGACAATATACAAAGAAGTTGCTCTCATGGCCACCAACAACAAACATCACTGTTCGTTGCCTTCAGAGCAGCTTCCCACATCTACCATGGGACGCCATATCCGCCAGCAACAAACGGTACATTCTGTATTCGAATGCAATGTAAAATACATCTCTGGTCACATCTGTAACTAATTATTAGCTTTAAATAGAGGCTGTGTCTGGTATTGTCACGATGTGATAAACATAATTGAAGTAGCAACTGAGGAAGAGTTTGTGCAAATGTTAGCAACATTAAGATTGCTGAACAAACATTCTACCCTGCACTAGCAAGTTACGCATTGCGTGTATCAACTCCCAAATATGAAGCGATGGTAAAAAAAAAAAAGTGGCCGGCCGGAGTGGCCGAGCGGTTCTAGGCGCTACAGTCTGGAACCGCGCGACCGCTACTGTCGCAGGTTCGAATCCTGCCTCGGGCATGGATGTGTATGATGTCCTTAGATTAGTTAGGTTTAAGTAGTTCTAAGTTCTAGGGGACTGATGATCTCAGAAGTTAAGTCCCATAGTGCTCAGAGCCATTTGAACCATTTTTTAAAAGAACGTGAAACATGTAGCAAATCTGTAAATGCACACGGATAACACATTCAAGGTACTGAGTACGTAAGGTGAGTATAATTTCGCACCTTACAAGTACTTATCTACATACTTTGCTGTGATCCATAACCACAATTAGGTATCAATTGATAAGTTGCACATCGTGTATATGAATATTTAAAGAGACTAACATTTTCACGTACACCTTGTAAATAATTGTTAACCCTTTTGTCTTTATTATCAAAGCGGCATAATGAATGATTGCCTATACTAGTTGAGGTTGGAATGCCAGTGCAGATGAAACAGCGGCAGAACTCAAGCCCTGGGTGGAAGGCCCACACAGGTGTGTTGGTCCTGCTTAAACACAGGAAGTAGCAAGACAGACGTTGGGGCACCTGAGCAGTGGAGCACGATAGAGTCGTAGCCGGCTGCTCTTGTAGCCGGACCGGAAGGATAACCGGGAACTCTGCAAATCTTGGACACAGCTGAGAGGAACAAGGAAGCGTCACCTCGGAAATCACGCAGGCTGGGTTATTTCCAAGCATTTTTACTCAGAAGCGTACCATTGTATGAGTATAGCTATTACCTCGCAAACTTTCCGCGCTGGGCGACGAAAGACTTAAATATGGTTGGTCGGCGTTCGGAAGAATCTGTAGAGAGGGAGAATATTCCGTGGTTTCGAGAATATGATTCGCCTTCTGCAGTTACGAGGGAGGGGAGCCGAGACTTGTTGAGGGGCTAGCGGTGGAGAGGAAGGGGTCTTCCGTTTTTGAGGGCCCGTATCAGAGTTTTTGGTTCAGACGGACTTGCTGTCTTTGCTCTCAGGAGATTTTACAATTAGAACGGTTAGGCACTGTACTGTTGGGAACTTACACGATTCTGGATTTCGCCTTCAGATTGAAAGTCGTCGTTGAGTACGCAACATTCAGAGACTGAGAGCGCTTCTACTGCCTATACTTACGTTGAGACGTTATCTGAACTCCGTCCTTGTGACTGGGAGTTCACGTTTATCGTCTGTAGAACACAGAGACGAGAAGACAGTATTATATTAGTCAGAGGACCGCCTTCTGATGTTCTAGTGATTGAAAGAGTTTTATTTTGTGGCTGGAGTTCTACCATAGTTGCAGACGTGTACGACAACCATCTCTCCGACGAACCGGATGCAGTACATATGGTGATATTGCTAATTGGTTTGGCTTACCAGGCATATTAAGCTAAACAGCTGTGATCACGCTGGTTTATTTCCACTGGGGTTCCATACCACCGTCCCGGCGGAGGTTCGAGTCCTCCCTCAGGCATGGGTGTGTGTGTTTGTCCTTAGGATAATTTAGGTTAAGTAGTGTGTAACAAGGTTGTATACATGGAAGAACCCTGGAGATACTAAAAGGTATCAGATAGATTATATAATGGTAAGACAGAGATTTAGGAATCAGGTTTTAAATTGTAAGACATTTCCAGGGGCAGATGTGGACTCTGACCACAATCTATTGGCTATGATCTGTAGATTAAAACTGAAGAAATTGCAAAAAGGTGGGAATTTAAGGAGATGGGACCTGGATAAACTGAAAGAACCAGAGGTTGTACAGAGTTTCAGGGAGACCATAAGAGAACAATTGACAGAAATGGAGGAAAGAAATACAGTAGAAGAAGAATGGGTAGCTTTGAGGGATGAAATAGTGAAGGCAGCAGAGGATCAAATAGATACAAAGACGAGGGCTAGTAGAAACCCTTGGGTAACACAAGAAATACTGAATTTAATTGATGAAAGGAGAAAATATAAAAATGCAGTAAATGAAGCAGACAAAAAGGAATACAAACGTCTCAAAAATGAGATTGACAGGAAGTGCAAAATGGCTAAGCCGGGATGGCTAGAGGACAAATGTAAGGATGTAGAGGCTTATCTCACTAGGGGTAAGATAGATACTGCCAACAGGAAAATTAAAGAGACCTTTGGAGAAAAGAGAACCACTTGCATGAATATCAAGAGCTTTGATGGAGACCCAGTTCTAAGCAAAGAAGGGAAAGCAGAAAGGTGGAGGGAGTATGAGGGTCTATACAAGGGCGATGTACTTGAGGACAATATTATGGAAATGGAAGAGGATGTAGATGAATATGAAATGGGAGATACGATACTGCGTGAAGAGTTTGACAGAGCACTGAAAGACCTGAGTCGAAACAAGGCCCCGGGAGTAGACAACATTCCATTGGAACTACTGACAGCCTTGGGAGAGCCAGTCCTGACAAAACTCTACCATCCGGTGAGCAAGATGTATGAGACAGGCGAAATACCCTCACACTTCAAGAAGAATATAGTAATTCCAATCCCAAAGAAAGCAGGTGTTGACAGATGTGAAAATTACCGAACTATCAGTTTAATAAGTCACAGCTGCAAAATACTAACGCGAATTCTTTACAGACGAATGGAAAAACTGATAGAAGTCGACCTCGGGGAAGATAAGTTTGGATTCCGTAGAAATGTTGGAACATGTGAGGCAATACTGACCCTACGACTTATCTTAGAAGAAAGATTAAGGAAAGGCAAACCTACGTTTCTACCATTTATAGACTTACAGAAAGCTTTTGACAATGTTGACTGGAATACTCTCTTTCAAATTCTGAAGGTGGCAGGGGTAAAGTACAGGGAACGAAAGGCTATTTACAATTTGTACAGAAAGCAGATGGTAGTTATAAGAGTCGAGTGGTATGAAAGGGAAGCAGTGGTTGGGAAGGGGTGAGACCGGGTTGTAGCCTATCCCCAATATTATTCAATCTGTATATTGAGCAAGAAATAAAGGACACAAAAGAAAGTTCGGAGTAGGTATTAAAATTCATGGAGAAAAAATAAAAACTTTGAGGTTCGCCGATGACATTGTAATTCTGTCAGAGACAGCAAAGGACTTGGAAGAGCAGCTGAACGGAACGGACAGTGTCTTGAAAGGAGGGTATAAGATGAACATCAACAAAAGCAAAACGAGGATAATGAAATGTAGTCGAATTAAGTCGGGTGATGCTGAGGGAATTAGATTAGGAAATGAGACACTTAAAGTAGTAAAGGAGTTTTGGGGAGCACAATAACTGATGATGGTCGAAGTAGAGAGGATATAAAATGTAGACTGGCAATGGCAAGGAAAGCGTTTCTGAAGAAGAGAAATTTGTTAACATCGAGTATAGATTTAAATGTCAGGAAGTCGTTACTGAAAGTATTTTTATGGAGTGTAGCCATGTATGGAAGTGAAACGTGGACGATAAATAGTTTAGACAAGAAGAGAATAGAAGCTTTCGAAATGTGGTGCTACAGAAGAATGCTGACGATTAGATGGGTAGATCACGTAACTAATGAGGAGGTATTGGATAGAATTGGGGAGAAGAGGAGCTTGTGGCACAACTTGACTAGAAGAAGGTATCGGTTGGTAGGACATGTTCTGAGACATCGAGGGATCACCAATTTAGTATTGGAGGGCAACGTGGAGGGTAAAAATCGTAGAGGGAGACCAAGAGATGAATACACTAAGCAGATTCAGAAGGATGTAGGCTGCAGTAGGTATGGGAGATGAAGAAGTAAGTCACATAACATTTCACACACATTTGATCATTTTTGTTCCATACCACCGTAGATCATCATTGAAAGTAGAGTCTTCTAGTGTTTGGTATATAGATGATGTTAGTCATTTCGCGTTATTTATCTTAGATCGCGTGGTCATAAATAGGGGCAGAGTTGGGCAATTGATCAGCAATTTTTAGTCAGGAAATATAGACAATTGTAATATAAAGGTTTTTTTTTTTAATCTACAATATACTACTGGCCATTAAAATTGCTACACCAAGAAGAAATGCAGATGATAAACGGGTATTCATTGGACAAATATATTATACTAGAACTGACATGTGATTACATTTTCACGCAGTTTGGGTTCATAGATCCTGATAAATCAGTACCCAGAACAACCACCTCTGGCCGTAATAACGGCTTCGATACGCCTGGGCATTGAGTCGAACAGAGCTTGGATGGCGTGTACAGGTACAGCTGCCCATGCAGCTTCAACACGATACCACAGTTCGTGAAGAGTAGTCACTCGAGTATTGTGACGAGCCAGTTGCTCGGCCACATTTACCAGACGTTTCCAATTGGTGAGAGATCTGGAGAATGTGTTGGCCAGGGCAGCAGTCGAACGTTTTCTGTATCCAGAAAGGCCCGTACAGGACCTGCAACATGCGGTCGTGCATTATCCTGCTGAAATGTATGGTTTCGCAGGGATCGAATGAAGGGTAGAGCCACCGGTCGTAACACATCTGAAATGTAACGTCCACTGTACAAAGTGCCATCAAGGCCAACAAGAGGTGACCGAGACGTGTAACCAATGGCACCCCATACCATCACACCGTGTGATACGCCAGTATGGCGACGACGAATACATGCTGTCAACGTGCGTTCACCGCGATGTCGCCAAACGCGGATGCGACCATCATAATGCTGTAAACAGAACCTGGATTTATCCGAAAAAAAAATGACGTTTTGCCATTCGTGCACCCAGGTTCGTCGTTGAGTACACCATCGCAGGCGCTCCTGTCTGTGATGCAGCGTCAAGGGTAACCGCAGCCATGGTCTCCGAGCTAATAGTCCATGCTGCTGCAAAGGTCGTCGAACTGTTCGTGCAAATGGTTATGGTCTTGCAAACGTCCCCATCTGTTGACTCAGGGATCGAGACGTGGCTGCACGATCCGTTACAGCCATGCGGATAAGATGCTTGTCATCTCGACTGCTAGTGATACGAGGCCGTTGGGATTCAGCACGGTGTTCCGTATTACCCTCCTGAACCCACCGATTCCATATTCTGCTAACAGTCATTTGATCTCGACCAGCGGGGGCACCAATGTCGCGATACGACAAACCGCAATCGTGATAGCCTACAATCCGACCTTTATCACAGTCGGAATCGTGATGGTACGCATTTCTCCTCCTTACACGAGGTATCACAGCAACGTTTCACCAGGCAACGCCGGTCAACTGCTGTTTGTGTATGAGAAATCGGTTGGAAACTTTCCTCATGTCAGCACGTTGTAGGTGTCGCCACCGGCGCCAACCTTGTGTGAATGCTCTGAAAAGCTAATCATTTGCTTATCACAGCATCTTCTTCCTGTTGGTTAAATTTCGTCGTCTGTAGCACGTCATCTTTGTGATGTAGCAGTTTTAGTGGACAGTAGTATACATGTATAATGAGAAACAACGTTGCCTTAATCATTCATTTATGTTGAGGTGGTATTTTATATGTTAAAGAGCATTAAGACATCCTAAAATCCGCTTCAGGAAAATGATTCAAATGGTTCTGAGCACTATGGGACTTAACATCTGTGGTCATCAGTCTCCTAGAACTTAGAACTACTTAAACCTAACTAACCTAAGGACATCACACACATCCATGCCCGAGGCAGGATTCGAACCTGCGACCGTAGCAGTCGTGCGGTTCCGGACTGCGCGCCTAGAACCGCTAGACCACCGCGGCCGGCTCCGCTTCAGGAGGTAGTCAGACAGGGTCAAATCATCATTTTATCGTTCAATATTTACCGCTGCGCACATGCATTTTACGCCCGCCTGGAGTAGCATCTTGGAAGTATAGGGTGGTGCTGGTGGTAAAATGAGTATACACCTGCTGGAATTAAGAAGTGATCTCGGAGCACTTACTCGTACCCGCAGAATATAAAGTGGGGCGGTAAAATAAGTTGAAACGGGGTGACACTGGACTCACTAGGACACCGACCCACAGGACTGAAACAGCATTTCAACATATTGCAACTGGTTATTTTGAATTTCTCATAATTACTTGCACATGGATAAGTAGGCTATTTCCAGTGTGGCGATTTCTGCCTTACCATTTCACACTATAAATAAATCGCTCAGTAAGTTTTCTCGCCGTTTTAAGTTGAAACACTTGATTTAGTTTGCAATAAAATTAAATGTCCCATCATTTTTACAGGCGGGAATGTACTATTTCCACTATGTTAATTTTTACGACAGTTATCTCCACTGTCTTGGATTTTTCCGCCATTTTTCTGGATGACTGGGGACAGGGCAACTGTAGCACCATCAGAAGTGACCTCATCGATGTCTCAAATTGGCACTACCACTCCAAAAAATTCAGTGTCTATCAGTGTAGCTGCTCATCACAACTGTTCAACAAACTCTTTGCCATTTTTCCTGACTGATTTGACGCAGCCCACCTCGACTCCTTCATTTGACAGCAGCATTAAAAATCAACGTCCTCGATTATTTGTCGGATATATTCCAGTCTCTGTCCACTCGTACAGGTTTTGCCTCCATAGCTTCTTCTAGTAGCTTATAAATTATTTCCTCATTTCTTGATATTTGTCCTTTCATACTGCTGGTGATTTACGCGTATTCCTTTCCTCATCTATTCTGCGAATAAACTCCTCATTTCTTCTTTATTAGTCCACTTAATCTTTAGAATCCACCCCAACACTTTGTCTTACGCTGAGGTGACAAAAATCATGGGATACCTCTTAATATCGTGTCACACCTTCTTCTGCCCAGCGTAGTACAGCAACTCACCAAGTCGTGGGAAGTCTCATTTATAAATATTGTTCTGTGGTGTCTGTATACCCGTCCATAATTGCGAAAGTGTTGCCGGTGCACGATTTTGTGCACAAACTGACCTCTCGATTATGTCCCCTAAATGTTCGATGAAATTCATGTCGTGTTATTGGGCTGGCCAAATCATTCGATCGAACTGTCCAGAACATTCTTCAAACCAATCTTGAACAACAGTGGCCCGGTATGTGGCGCACTGTCATCCATAAAAATTCCATCATTGTTTGGCAACATGAAGTCCATGAATGGCTGTAAATGGTCTCCACGTAACCGAACGTAACCATTCCTAGTCAATGACCGGTTCATTTGGACCAGAGGATCCATTTCGTTCCATGTTAACACAGCCCACACCATTGTAGTGCCACCACCAACTTGTCGACAAGTTGGTCCATGGCTTCGTGGGGTCTGCGCCACACTCGAACCCTGCTATCATCAATTACCAACTGAAATCGGGACTCATCCGACTAGGTCACGATTTTCCAGTCGTTTAGGGATCAACCGATATGGTCACGAGCCCATGAGAGGCGCTGCAGGTCATGTGCTTTTAGCAAAGGCACTCGCGTGGGTCGTGTGCTGCCATAGTCCATTAACGCCCCGTTTCGCCTCAGTGTCCTCACGGATACATTTGTCGTATATCGTACATTGATTTCTGTGGTTATTTCACACAGTGTTGCTTGTCTGTCAGCACTGACGACTCTACGCAAACGCCACTCCTCTCGGTCGTTAAGTGAAGGCCGTCGGCCACTGAGTTGTGCGTGGTGAGAGGTAATGTCCGAAATTTGGTATTAACCGCACACTCTTGACGCTGTGGATCTCGGAGTATTGAATTCCGTAACAATTTCCGAAATGGAATGTCCCATGCGTCTAGCTCCGACTACCATTTCCCGTTCAAAGTTAATTCCCGTCGTGCGGTGATAATCTCATCGGGAAACAAGTGAATCACCTGAGTACAAATGACAGCTCCGGCTATGCGCTATGCTTTTATACTTTGTGCACGCGATACTGTCGCAGTCTGTATACGTGCATATCGGTATGCCATGCGTTCTGTCACCTTTGTTATAGAGCTCCCAACAAATTTAATGGTATTGCGTCAATGAGAAAGTAAAGAACACACGGGTAAACCGTAGATATAGTCGTCAGTAAGTAAACTAGATTGTTGCAAGTGGAAATAACACTTCATATTTGTGCCTAAGTGGACGCTGAGTGTGGCGAGTAGAGCAGAAGGTGGCGGTGCCAGAATTATGGTCTGGGGAATTTTGTCCTCTTACTCTTCTGATCCGTACTCAACTGTTGACCTATTTGTGTGTGTGTGTGTGTGTGTGTGTGTGTGTGTGTGTGTGCTTGTGTGTGTGTTTGTGTGTGAATTCATCCTCGGTTTCCACCCTTGTAAACGCGTCCACATATGTCTGAAAGAATATTACCACGACTTCGAAGTATTTCCATGGCCCCCGAATTCCTCGGATATTAAGGTAACGCAACGTTTGTGCGGCCGTGCTTATTATCGTGTGCGTTGAGTCCTTCACCATGCACGCTGTTGGAGCGACATTAGACATCGTGGCTCCAAATATCAGCGCAGAATTATTAGCTCCTCAGTGAGTCACTTTCATTTGTCTAGCTGTTGTTATGACCATAAACCGATTAGTCAGGATAAAGTAGCAGCTTTCGATAGTAATGTAACTCGACAGTTTATTTAAAGGAAGTGTTTTATCTGCGCCAACGGCCTTGCCACAGTGGCAACACCGGTTCCCGTCAGATCACCGAACTTAAGCGCTGTCCGGCTGGGCTAGCACTTGGATGGGTGACCTTCCGGTCTGCCGAGCGCTGTTGGCAAGCGGGGTGCACTCAGCCCTTGTGAGGCAAACTGAGGAGCTACTTGATAAAGAAGCAGCGGCTCCGGTCTCGGAAACTGACATACGGCTGGGAGAGCGATGTGCTGACCACATACCCCTCCATATCCGCATCCAGTGACGCCTATGAGCTGAGGATGACACGGCGGCCGGTCGGTACCGTTGGGCCTTCATGGCCTGTTCGGAAGGAGCTTAGTTTAGTTTGTTTTATTCGCACTTCACAAATTAAGGACATGACAAATGTTAAAGAAAATTTTATTTTGTGGACACCCGCAGCTGTATAATTGAGCCACGATGAATAATACGCTTCAGCTATATGATATATCTTTCTTTCTGATCGATTTTGTTTCGTGGTGTTATCCACAGCTTCAGGGATACAGCTGTAAGTAAACAAAAGTAAAGACGAATAAAGATCCTGTATGGGTTAAAATGTAGCTGTAGCCTACTATACACGAAGCTACATGGAAAAAATTATGCATTCACATTTATAATTTATTTCAAACGATAAACAGTAGATGACCCAACATTCTTTGTCTAGTTATGATAAGACTGTTTAACCTTCAAGAGGTCAGTAGTCTAATTTAAAATAGAGCAGAATGCAGGGAATACCATCTCGATACAGGGAAACTAAATAAGAATAAAGTGGTAAACCAAATGATTATCAAAGATAAAACAAATGATGTATGTAGGTAGTGAAAGCTATCTTTGTTTTTACTCTTGTTTACATACAGCCGTATTCCTGAAGATGTGGTCCTAACACCGCGGAACTAAGTGGATCAGAAATAAAGATTTATCATACAGTTGAAGCGGTCTTATTCATAATGGGATAAAAATGTTAAACCATACGTGTTTTTTTTACTAGCATAATTCATTAAATTTTCTTTCCGGTGACAATAGATGACGTAGTTTCCACCACACTTGCTTCGAAATTTAACTAAACTGTCAGCGTTTGAAAATCTTAATTAAGCGTGGAGTAACTGAACGTGTTGCTGCTTTGAGGAGTTTTATGTCTTTATTCGCCTGCCGACGGGTGCGTGGCAAAGAAAGCCGATACTTTACCTGATTAACGCTAGTACTTTGAAAAGGACACCGCCTCTCAGAAGCAACTCCGAAGTAAGCTTCCGTACGTCACAAGCTCCTATTTCGTCAGCATAGAGTGACCTCTACCAGGAAACCGTGCGCGTAAATGAAGGATTTATAAAGCGGACGGAAAACAAAATAACCAGCGTTTTTGCACAGACATAATAAGGCACTGACAAAACGAAAGATAATATTACCCAACATTAAAAACAATGTTTAGGGATGGCTGTACTTTCTTTCAGATGCGGTGCAAATGCTTTTCTACCCTTTATGTGCAGATATTTTGTAGTACGCTTCCCTATGCATCCAAAAATGTGCTATCCTTATTTGCTTGAAAATGATTCTTCTGGTTACATCAGACAACATCAGTGTGTCATAGGAAGAATGTATAAAGTAATATATATTTTATATTTTTCACTTATATAAATACCTGTATTGTTGTGGTTATCTCTACAATCACAATATTGAATGGTGATCGCTACACTTATAGTACTGCCAGCACTAGTAACACTGCTGTAAGAACCAGAAAAACCATCATACTGACATATATGTACAAATACTTACATAGCTGGCGTTTCTAATTCTGTTTATTGCGTAACAGTTTGCTTGTGCTTCTTCCTGAGCGTCGTACAAATTCACAAATAACCAGAAGAGAGGGGGTGGGGGTGGGAGGGAAGGCGAATAGGGCACCCTAATTACGTTAAGATGATAAGTTATTGAATATTAGATTTGGCTGACAACGGATAACAACTTGGTTAGTGCCAGGGACCGTCCATTTATAACGTTTTTAAAATCACGATCAGGAACTAACAGAATTTATTGTGGGTGTGGAAATCGTAAGATACTAGTCGGAGATTGCTAAGAACTCCCATACGGAATTTATTAAGTGACAAACTGACAAAGAAAACAAGTCTCACTGGACACTTAACACATACAAAGAATAAATGAAACTGCTCCCCACTGTTGATGATAAGAACAATTTAGCATTCATACAGAAGCACTACACTTTCCTTTACATGCAGCCGTTGAAAGTAGCATATGCATTGAAGGAGTCAGGATGGATGCGTAGTAGTACTTTGTGGGAGCACGCAAAAGAATATCATTCATGCGTACATCCAACAAGCCAAATCCGAAATATTTATCTTATACAGCATTAGAAGCTGCCTCACTACGTTGCTCAACAGGGACGTAAACTGTGTCCACAAGAAAGATATTCAGTTATTCACCAAAATGCTTGGTCAACCCGACAACCGCATAATTTAGCGAAATTTACCACGGGTACCGATAACGTATAGACTCTGAAAGTGCAGCTCTGTTCATTTAGTTATATCATGTAGTGTCTGAAGGGTACATGGTTGGTCACAAGTGAACAACGAAAAACCACGTTAACTTCCCGCATCTCGTACGTGAAACACATTATCCATATAATCGGATGATAAATGGGTTTATAATGTTGTGCCCTGTTTCGTTAATGATGGCATAGGGGCGCACGGAACGTCTGAAAGACATATCGTTGTTCATCAGTGGACAACGACAAAGAAAAGGCCAAATAATTCAAATAAATGTTCAAATGTGTCTGAAATCTTATGGGACTTAACTGCTAAGGTCATCAGTCCCTAAGCTTACTCACTACTTAACCTAAATTATCCCAAGGGTAAACACACACACCCATGCCCGAGCGAGGACTCGAACCTCTGCCGGGATCAGCTGCACAGTCCATGACTGCAGCGCATTAGACCGCTTGGCAAATCCCGCGCGGTGCCAAATAATTCAACTAAAAATTATATAAGAATTTGAGCATTACACACAGATTAAATAACTTAACAATTCGTTAATGACTTACATTCACTTGGTATGAAACCTAATGCTGCACACGTGGACACTTTCCCCGTCATAATTCTCACAAATGATCGTGGATGTACTTTGATCAACTTTAAGCAACAGTACAATTTCCATGTGTAACTGAAAGCACATGGGCCACTTGGCCCAGACACAAACAAAGTACTCCCGCTAAAATTACAAGAACTCATTCAGTTACGAGGTGTACAACTTTGCTTCCGCCGTTTTTTCCCCAACATTTGAGGCTTTAATGAAACAATTTGGTTACAGCTGTACCATTTAAAGTATTTTCCATCGATGACCACTACTTTCTCCCATCTTTCGGGCAGGGTATGAATCCCGCGTCGAAAAATTGATCATCTTTTGAAGCGATCCACGAATCGATCCAATTTGTGACTTCTTCATGAGATCGGAAGTGTTGGTCAGCCAGACCACGCGCCGTTGATCTAAACAGGTGATAGCCGGCCGCTGTGGTCTAGCGGTTCTGGTGCTGCAGTCCGGAACCGCGGGACTGCTACGGTCGCAGGTTCGAATCCTGCCTCGGGCATGGGTGTGTGTGATGTCCTTAGGTTAGTTAGGTTTAAGTAGTTCTAAGTTCTAGGGGACTTATGACCTAAGATGTTGAGTCCCATAGTGCTCAGAGCCATTTTTTTTAAACAGGTGATAGTCAGAGAAAGCAATGTCTGGAGGATACGGCGGGTGGGGTAGGACTTCCCATTTTAACGTTTCCACGTACGCTTTCACCTCTTTTGCAACGTGGGGTCGAACGTTGTCTTACTGCAAAATCACTTTATCGAGCGTCTTGATGTGTTGCGACCTTTTATCTTTTAATGCTCTGCTCAAACGCATTAATTGCGTTCGATAACGAGCACCTGTGATTGTTTCACTTGGTTTTAACACCTCATAGCACACGACGCCGAGCTGGTCCCACCAAATGCAGAGCATGATCTTGGAGGCGTGAATACTCGGTGTGGCCGTCGACGTGGAAGCATGGCCGGGATACCCCCTTGATATTTTGCATTTAGGGTTATCATAATGAACCCATTTTTCGTCCACGGTCTCAATGCGATGCAGAAATCCGTTCCGCTTTTGCCTCTGAAGCAATTGTTCAGAAACACACAAACGCCGTTCAACATCTCTTGGTTTCAGCTCACACAGGATCCAAGTTCCTTCTTTTTGAATCATGCCCATAGCCTTGAAACGTTTTGAAATGGCTTGCTGTCTCACTGCCACTAATCGTGCCAATTCTTCTCGAGTTTGACGCGAGTCTTCACTGAGCAATGTCCCCAATTCTGCTTCTTCGAAAACATTCTCTCTTCCACCACTATGCCGGTCTCAACGTTAAAATCACCGTTCTTGAAGCGTTGAAACCACTCACGACACGTTCTTTCACTAACAGCGTCCTTACCATACCTACCTAAGAGCATTCGATGAGACTCAGCCGCTGTGTTCTTCATATTGAAACAAAACAGTAACACCTCCCGCAAGTGACGAGAATTATGCTCGTAAAACTGACATTTTCAAACAAGAACAACTTTATGGAGACAGAAATCGACTAATGTTTGAATGAGGTTATGTTGACCGAGGTCCAAGCTAACTGCCTGACGTCTGCAATCTGTTTCTTTCCACCGCTACTTACCGTTGTCGCCACCTATCGGCAAACGGCGGCAGCAGAGTTGTACACCTTGTATATTTCCACAGTCTAAATTTTCAACTAACATGTTAAAACTGTAAGAAAGATGGTTAATCAGAATCTTAGCACACTTAAAGAACATTCTAATACCTTACTTGTATCCACTACAGAGTCAGTCGAAAACACATCTCTCTTACCTACAGCATGCCGGAAGATTGTCAGTTTAAACCGTCTACCATTACCTACCCGCTCAAAGCCGCGGAGGGGGAAACAGCTGCTCGACGCACTCTCCTCAACGTAGCGCGACAATCCTACACTTTTCGCGCCGGTACAGCTAACCTTTCTGTCCAGGTACTACTATCCCAGATGTTGGCAAGACTGCGACAGCAGACAACACAACCCATCATCGACAAGGAAATACAGTCAACTCATTCTATCATTCATTCAGATTCACACATACCATTCAAAAAGACAGTAATAATGCTGGTACTTCTTAGATAACGGTAAAATAAAGAAACAAAGTCTCTTGTCCTTCCTTGAGGTCAACTACTATGAGAAACAAGTAGCAAGAAGCAGTAACAATGTAAAAGCAACGTTAATCATTATGAATGATATTTAATGGATCCCTTTCAATGGCTCCTTCAAAAAGTCTATGACCCGTAATTCTCCAACTCTGCTTTTGCTCTGTCTCCGATGATCTCGATTTCGACGAGCCTTCAAACCATTACACACAACTTGTTCGACACTTTCCTTGTCAACTCCTGTTAACTCAGACACTGCTCTGATTGTTAAACGGCGATCTTGTCGAACAAGTTTACCGATTTTTTCAATGTTTGCATCAGTTTTTGCTGACAATGGTCTGCCAGTGCGAGTGTCATCACTGGTGTCTTCGCGGCCATCTTTAAATCGTTTAAACCACTCAAACACTTGTGTTCGCGATAAACAATCATCGCCGTACACTTGTTGTAACATTACAAACGTTTCACTTGCAGATTTTCCTAGTTTGAAACAAAATTTGATGTTAACACGCTGTTCTTTCTGTACACTCAACATTTTCCGACGCGCAGACAAAACGTCAACTACTTAAAACAGACGCCACGGGCAGACTGAGTGCAGGAGGCAGATGAAACTCGAGCAGTAGGCGGAGCGAGAGTCACGTGACAGGCCACGCGACTTTCAGCCTTATTGCATTCGTTTTATTGTTTCACCAGTACTAGTCCGGTTTTTTTTCTAGCCACACCTCGTATGATGCTAAGAGCTGAGCTGGTGGTAGCGTAGCTACTGGCAGAACCACCCAAGTGAGACAGATCCCACAATAAGTCAAGAAATGACCTAGATATCCCACTCTGTGTACCTGATCCTTTCACTTTTTAAGGAAAACTGAGCAGGGGTCTTTAAAGTCACGGTGAAGCCAGTCTCCCAGTAATTCCACTCCATTTCGCCGACGCCTTACTTTGTGGGCGGCTGGGGCACCCTCTTGTCTCTGGAGTGGGAAACTTCCCCCAAAGGCGAATGAGCCAATTATGGTCAGCAGCAGAGAAGTTCTCCACGGCGGCCCAAGCGCCGGAGCACCAGGTTAATTTGGCTCCAGCGGTTGGGAAAGCGAGCGAACGCTCCAGCGGTCCCGGATTCTCCAGTCGTTGTAGTTTGGGCGCCACTCAACACAGCTTCCTGATCCTATGAAGGATCGTCTGTTTTTTTGTGCATGTGTGTGTGTGTGTGTGTGTGTGTGTGTGTGTGTGTGTGTGTGTAGCGGCATTCTCACACTGAAACAAAACGCTCAGTAGTATCTGACAACTATAAAAGTGCTGCGGTGATCTTTGTGTGCAATGGAAGCAGGATAGCTTAGTCTGGGAGCTGTTACTGACAAACCGGCACGAAGGCGGTGAATGTGTGATACCAGCTTTGCTTGAGAAATGGCAGTAAGGCACTCGCTGCATTCGCGACTGAGGTAGGCTGACCAACTATCCCGTATTTCTCAGGATCTCACGTATTATAGCTATTTCTATTAAATTCTCCCTGTCCCTTTACTGACAGCCTGTTTCTCCCATCAGTGCACGAGTATTTCGTCAGTGATCACTGTTATAAAAAATATCAAAACTGCGAATACTATCGATGATTCAGATTTCCTGACTGAGAAATCTCGAAAAGTTTTCTTATGCTAGTCGATACTACTACTGTCGACGTATAGTTTACGTGTGTAAGGGGGTGGGGAATGTTAACTTGTCTCTTGGTCAGTGCTGGCAACCTACGGATGTGCTCGCCTCATAGTGACCAGCTGCTATGGTGTAAATAACACAAGGAAGTAACAAGAACTTGCGAAAACGGGTTATAGAGACATTCATGTTTAATCTCACTCGTTACATTATTTATTTCTCAACTGAGTCACACAACACCACAGTATTTCGTAGCGCTTCGAAAGGGTCAGTACTGATAGATCGTTTGATTGCTTAAGGGGCTCCGGAACGCCCTATACGTGCAATGTTAAAATAACGCTTATAAATTACATCTTTTCTCACAAAGTATTTGAGGTAGGAAGTTGAACTTTTTACAGATTATTTATTGGAATATGGGCTACAACTTAACACAGGGATTTTACAAAATTTTAGTTCAGTTATTAAAGATGATTTTTTTCAATTGTAATGAAAATTCACAACATTTTTTGCAATTTTTTATTTATATATTCTAAAATATACAGTTTTTTGGAAAAAGGCTGTGTTAAATTATGCAGAAGGTACTGTGTAACATTTACTGAAAGTTTGAAACAAATATGTTTGGAAGATCCTTAGAAAACATGTAATTAGTATGAGAAAATAAAAGTTTTGGGAATCGAGCGACAAAGATCGGATTAACTTTTTAGTGCACTCCAGGTCCATAGGATGGATTATCTTCATCCTCTGCAAACTCCTCCTCCAGCTTCCTCTTATTCCTCCTCCTGTTTACTCTTGCTTGTATTTCTAGACTCTTTACAGCCCTGTCTGCAGCCCGAAGGCGTTCCTTGTCTAAAGCAAGCATCGCTCGTACCATGTTAGAACCTATCTTCATTCCCATATTTCTAAATACCTTGCACCTTACAATGTTGCCATCATTGAAAGTCGCAACAGCATCATACACACCAAAGTGAAGTGTTTCTATTCCAACAAATACAGTCTTGGGGATTCTCGACCATATAACACTATTTACACTTTCATTGGGGTTTTGAGTTTTTCCGTGAATACACTTTTTCAACAGTTCAGGTGCTGCTAAGTCTCTGAAAATAGGTTTTATCACCTCCATTATTGCATGAGGCAGACTATGCTTATGAGTGTACACTTCACCAGTTAGCAATCCTTTGTTATATTTACACCAACTGTCTTCTTCTTTGGGACACAAGCTATGTTGGGGATTTTCATCGGTTGAAGAAGTATGAAAAAAAAGAGCCCAAACAGCCTTCTTCATTTCGTCGACACTTTGTGTATTTTGCCTAATAGCCATTCCATAATAGTTCTGTATTTTGTCAATTACACTGTCAGTTAACCTTCCCTTCCCATCCAACCCTTTACCATCACTGAGTTTTTGTTTTTTGTACGAAGCTTTCAGTAGCCGAAGTCTTGTTCCCATTCGCTTCTGTACGTGTCCAATACACTCAAATTTCTGCACTACAACATCATCACCATAGGGCTTCAGTTCTTGAACATGTTTGAAACTTTTAGAATCACCGTCACCAAGGTAATTAACATATCGGACTTTATCACACGCCTCAGAACGCTGGAATATACTGGCAACACCAGCCACTTCCATTCCTCCACTACTGCCACTATAGTTAGCTTTGCAATTATTTTCATGTGTACCTTTATATTTTTGTGGACATCTACAATACTTTGATATTACTGCTACATCTAAAACTTTCCCTGTATACATACTGGTGGCAGATACTACACCATGAAGAGATGTGTGTCCCCGTTTATGCCAGGTACCATCGAACGCTGCAGTCAAATCTCTGTTACCATTATTTTCCAGTACTGCCTCTTCCACAGCGTTCTTCATAGATTCTATACAGACATCTTCTACTTTAGACCCTATTAATTTATTATAGGTCGTAAACTTGGTTGGGGATTTGGAAGATTCATGATGCCACAGAAAATTGCACCTGCAGTAGCACCCTTACCAACTGAACGCAAGGAATAAACAAATCCAATGTTGTGTTCGTAGATTTTGCTACCATTTTCTTCAGTTGCAGTTACTGCAACACTGTTCCAAAAGGTGGTCATGTATGAACACTTATCACATTTCAGTTGTATTTCACTAGCAAGTCCTACGTGCTTTATTATGGAGAGTTCCAGACCAACTTCACTACAATGAATACATCTTACACAGTTTGAAGAAATTCCTTTGAGAACCGACATATCAAATATTTCATTCACATCCGATTCGCCCATAAAACATTCAGTTTTCACTCATTGAACCAAGCTTCTTCTGTGAAGTATTTTCTTTCCCACTTTGACTGCTATGGGCAGGTGTACTTGAGAGGTTAGGTTCACTCACTTGGTTCGTCTTTATTGTTTACAGTAATAACACATACCTTTGGCTTTCCAACATTTCTCCTTTTCTTAAAAGCCTTCAGAGGATTTCTAATAACTTTACTTTTACTCATTATTATACTTCAACAAAACAGAGACTCAAGAAACAGAATTAATTACGAATATTTTCGAGATAACGACAGAGTAAATAAACATGAAACAATCGACAATCACACCAGCGATATATATTGAACCATCACAGGTTAGCCACAACACATACTTTATCTCACATCACTAAAATGTACCTGATAAACACGGACGTTAATAATAACACCATTTGACAGCAGTTTAACAGCGCCACAGTGGGTCACGCCCATGTAGAACACATTTCAAAAAAAATTTAAAAATAGTTGTAGTCTTCAGAATTGAATAAATTATATATCTATTAAAAGGTAATAGTCTGCAGATTCAGAAAACGCAAAAAAGTAAAAATTGAACTTTTCATGATTTTGAGCCTTTCCGGAGCCCCTTAAGTTGGCAGCAATCTCAAACAGAGGACGGTCAACAAAAAATGTTCTGATTTGTGTAGTCGTACCTACTCGTACCTAATACACTGCTTCTAAAGTGACACGGTTTTCAACACGTGCTCTCACAGTGAAAATGGAGATGTGAAAACTCCACAACGTAAGAAGATTTAAATACTCATGTGTTTATTTGAATGAATGGGAGGAACAATATTCTTGGTTAAATCCCATGCCTCTACCCTTAAGCAAGCTTACTGTGTGCTATTTTCCTTCCTTCGGTCTCTGTAGTCACCCCAAAATATGACACCATATGACATAAAAGAATAAAAGTTAGCAAAATATGCCAGTTTTTTATATTTATAGCTCTATTGTCACCCACTCCAAGAAAATGTGATGCAGTTATGTAGCTGAAATTTATTGTGATTAATCTTCCTTAAACGTCCCTTAAAATCATGGTCAGATGCTGATCGTCGCCCTTAAAATCATAATATCATGTTGGTCGGCTTAGACTGGGGAGACCTATTTAGGAGCCACTCTGGTCACTCGTAACAAGGAGGGCGCTATAAAAGGCGCCTCAAGAGCAGTCAGCTTATTTCAACCCAGTTGTATATTCGCATCGTGTTGGTACACCATATGCGGTCGACAGTTTCTATTTGCGTAAGGAAAGAGGCAACAGACCCCATATACAAAGAGGTGGTTTCGCCATTAAGATTGAACTTGTTCTACATCCAAATGGACTTCGTCTAGTCTAGGTGCATGACTTATGATCCTGCGCCAGAAGTTGGCAACAGATAAACGTACTACAGTAATCAGCGCGTTCTGACGAACATAAGGAGGCATTGCATTACCAACTTGATCTTCTCCTAACGAACTGTGCGAACTGAAACAAGATCATTTTCTTAGGCGACTTTAATACTCGGGCTGGTAAGGACTCTGCACAATGGTTTGGCGGGATTGATAACGATGGTGTTGGCATGCCCTTTTCATATGCACGATCTTGCTAGCAAAGACATTTCACTGTGGCGAAAGGGTATATATCCCGCTAAAAACCGTTAAAGTTAACACTTTTTTACTGGAGGCATTTATATATACACACAACCAATTTCCAAGTTTGTAATTTTCGGAAAATATTAGCATGAAAACAGCCCAAAATTTCAAGAAATTATAGATAATTAGGAGATACGTTTATCTTCGGGTACTTTTTAGTTGCTTGCCTGAGGGCCTGATCACGCGGATGAAGAGAAGAGAAAATGACTGAAGCAAACAGCATCCAGTACCCCTACACTTGCTCATGTGACCATGGTCTGCACACCTTCGGTCACTATACTGATAATGATGAGAGCACACTTCGATTTTGTAATCTGGAAATTGTGACGTTGCCAAAGTTGTTGCTATCATAAATCCTAAATCTACTCAATAACACATGAATTTCTCAAATTTTCTGACGGCTGATGTGTTGTTGTGGCTTCATTTTGAATTCTGGTTTGATGTAGCTGTCCATGCCATTCTATCCTGTGCAAAGCCCTTCACGTCTGCATAACTACCGCAACCTATATCCGTTTTAGTCTGCTTACTGTTTTCGAGCCTTGGTCTCGCTCTACAATTTTTACCCGTCAACCTTCCTTCCATTACCAAACTGACTGATTCTTATCGACTCATTGTCTCCCCTATCAATCGATCCCTTCATTTAGTTAAGTTAGTTTCTCTAATTCCGCGATGGTCTCGCGGTTCTAGGCGCTCAGTCCGGAACCGCGCGACTGCTACGGTCGCAGGTTCGAATCCTGCCTCGGGCATGGATGTGTGTGATGTCCTTAGGTTAGTTACGTTTAAGTAGCTCTAAGTTCTAGGGGACTGATGACCACAGATGTTAAGTCCCATAGTGCTCAGAGCCATTTGAACCATTTTTCTCTAATTCGATTCAATATCTTTTCATTTTTTATTCCATACACACATTTAATATTCAGCGTTATTCTGTAGCGGTACATTTCAAAAGCTTCTATTCTCTTCTTACCTGAACTGCTTATCGCCCACGTTTCACTTCCATACGAGGCTGCACACCAGAGAAGAGAAAAGACTTCATAACACTTAAATTGAAATTAGATTTTAATAAATTCTTTTTTCAGAGATGCCTTTCTTGCGATTGCAGTCTGCATTTTATATCCTCTCTACTTCGGTCTTCATTAGCTATTTTGCTCTCCAAATGGCAGAATCCATCTTCTAAGTGTCTCATTTCCTAATCTAATTCCTTCAGGATCAACTGATTTATGCAATTTTGTCATATGATGACATGGTTGGAGACCGTGGCTGTTATTTGAAGACAAATGTTGGTGTTGGGACAGCAAACAGCCACAAATTTACTTTCAGTTCCTTTATTCAAAGGGAACCGTTACCGGTTTCGAATCGTTACGCACCACATGTTAAAGGAACTGAAAGTAAATTTGTGACTGGTTGCTGTCCCAACACCAACATTTGTCTTCAACTGATTTAATTCAACTAGGTACCATTACCATTGTTTCACCTTTGTAATCTCTGACAGAATTAAAATTTCGTCGGCAAACCTCAAAGTTTTTATTATGCCTCCCTGAACTTCGATTCCCTTCCTAAATTTCTCCTTGCTCTCCTTCATAGCGTGCTCAATACATAGATTGAATGACATCGGGAAGAGGGTACAACCTTTTGTCAATCTCTTCTCAACTATGGCATCCCTTTCATGTCTTTCGACTCATAATTGCAGTCTAGTGTCTGTACAAGTTGTAAATAACAGTTCCTCCATGTACTTTATACCAGATATATATTGAAAATTTGAACGAGTGAAACTTTCTCTAAATCTACGAATGATGTGTTTTTATGAAACGCAGTTTCTTGCAGTCTATGTTAAGTCAATATACTAAGCACGAACGTAAGCACTCCGTTATTTTTAGAAGACTAGGATTCAAGTCCCAGCCTTGGCACAAATTTTAATTCGTTACTTCAGCACCTATCCTTATCGAAGATAAAGTTGACACTCATATGTCTGCAGGAAAAAGTAATTCCTTGTTATTATTTTCGGTTGGTGCATAAGTTCGTAGCGTTTTTATTTTGCATGTTGGTATTTCGGTTGCTGTGAGTTTATTTATCGATTTTCATTTTTTCTTTTTTTTTCTTTAGTGCGCTGTTATTGTTTGATTTTACATACTGTCATTTTGCCATTACGAGATAGCGAGTGGAGCTGTGGCCGCTAAAACTGGAGTGCCAAGTGGAGAGATCGGAATATTTCCGACATAGCCTTCTGTTTGAGTTCAGTAGAGTGGTGACAGCAATGGAAGTAGCCAGAAAAATTTGGGCCGTGTGTGGGGATAATGACATTTGACAGACCACGGCAAGAAAACGAGTTTTACATTAGTGACTCTCCGGGTTTAGGAAGACATTCGGGGTTTGATGAAGATCGTTTAAACGCATTAATCCACAGTGATCCACGTCAGGCTACTCGCTAACTGGCAGCTGTGATCAACTGTCATCATTATACCATCATGCGACATCTGCATGCGGTGGTTGTTGTTGTTGTGGTCTTCAGTCCTGAGACTGGTTTGATGCAGCTCTCCATGCTACTGTATCCTGTGCAAGCTTCTTCATCTCCCAGTACTTACTGCAACCTAAATCCTTCTGAATCTGCTTAGTGTATTCATCTCTTGGTCTCCCTCTACGATTTTTACCCTCCACGCTGCCCTCCAATGCTAACTTTGTGATCCCCTTATGCCTCAGAACATGTCCTACAAACAGGTCCCTTCTTCTTGTCAAGTTGTGCCACTAACTCCTCCCCAGTTCTATTAAATACCTTCTCATTAGCTATGTGATCTACCCATTTAATCTTCAGCATTGCCGGCCGCGGTGGTCTCGCGGTTCTAGGCGCGCAGTCCGGAACCGTGCGACTGCTACGGTCGCAGGTTCGAATCCTGCCTCGGGCATGGATGTGTGTGATGTCCTTAGGTTAGTTAGGTTTAAGTAGTTCTAAGTTCTAGGGGACTAATGACCACAGCAGTTGAGTCCCATAGTGCTCAGAGCCATTTTTTTCTTCAGCATTCTTCTGTAGCACCACATTTCGAAAGCTTCTATTCTCTTCTTATCCAAACTATTTATCGTCCATGTTTCACTTCCATACATGGCTACACTCCATACAAATACTTTCAGAAACGACTTCCTGACACATCTATACTCGATGTTAACAAATTTCTCTTCTTCAGAAACGCTTTCCTTGCCATTGCCAGTCTACATTTTATATCCTCTCTACTTCGACCATCATCAGATATTTTGCTCCCCAAATAGCAAAACTCCTTTACTACTTTAAGTGTCTCATTTCCTAATCTAATTCCCTCAGCATCACCCGACTTAATTCGACTACATTCCATTATCCTCGTTTTGCTTTTGTTGATGTTCGTCTTATATCCTCCTATCAAGACACTGTCCATTCCGTTCAACTGCTCTTCCAAGTCCTTTGCTGTCTCTGACAGAATTACAATGTCATCGGCGAACCTCAGACTTGTTATTTCTTCTCCATGGATTTTAATACCTACTCCGAACTTTTCTTTTGTTTCCTTTACTGCTTGCTCAATATAGAGATTGAATAACCTCGGGGAAAGGCTACAACCCTGTCTCACTCCCTTCCCAACCACTGCTTCCCTTTCATGCCCCTCGACTCTTATAACTGCCATCTGGTTTCTGTACAAATTGTAAATAGCCTTTCGTTCTCTGTATTTTACACCAGCCACCTTTAGACTGCTGTGGGAAAGGTTCAAAAATCAGATGTTTGGGTACCGCATGCTCTAAGCCAAAATCACAAAAATCAGCAGGTGGTTTTATGCGCATTTCTGTTTGTTCATCATCAGTTGTCTTGTGAATAGCACCGGCTCTTCCTATCAAGGTAACGAGAAATAGTGTCTTTATGCTAACATAAGAAAAGAAAGGAACAGCTGAGCCCAAGCAACTGCCCGTACAAAGACCTGCGCTTGTTCACAAAAGAGTGCAACGGGTGGAACAGCGACGGTGTGTTGTACTACGGATTGCTTCCCCGAGGTGTAACCGTCACTGCTGACTCTTACTGTCAACAACTGAGATGTCTTGCAGACACAATCCAAGAACAACGACCAGGAAGACTGTGTGAAGTTATGTTATTCCAAGAAAACGCCCGCCCGCATTCTGCTAGACCGACAAAAGACATGATACATGAGCTGGGCTGGGAAGTCATTACGCATCCACCTTATTCACCTGATCTTGCGCCCTGAGATTTTAACTTTTTCCGCTCTCTATCGAACAACCTTCAAGCAACTTCCTTTAGGTTAGGTTAGGTTAGGCTTTCCGGACGAAAATGCCTTCCGAACATGTTTCGACGAGTTCTTCGCCTCAAAACCACATGATTTCTACAGCCGCGGAATCTAAAAGTGACTCCAACGTTGGCAGACTCTTGCAAATAGCGAAGGAGAATATATCATTGATGACTAAAGTCCCTGTTATGTGTATCTGTGGTGTTCATGAAAACTTATGGAAAAACACTACGAACTTGCGCACTGACCCAATATATTAAAATATGTTTATATTTATGTTATTAAGACGAAAATCCTAGGCAACTGTGGCGTATTACAAGTGGGTGTACATTCGATGCGAGGGGGGAGGGGGGGCGATGGGGAAAGAGGGGAGAAGAGAGGAAAGAAGACACTGTAACCCCTTTTCCACCCACAACACAGCCTTGGACCTGGGCTTGGGCTACACTGAATTCCAGTACAACCGAAATCATTTTACTCTAGAGCTCGCGACATTTTATTGCATTGCTACTCCTCACCATAATTCTAATCTGGTGTAGTCTTTTAACTTCATTATCAGATTTTAAACTATATCTCATTTAATGTAAGCGTAGGCTTCCGCGGCCGTTGTCTTCTTCAATAAAATTCTTCAGGGTATCAGACCGCATCGTCATGATTTAAAATGCGCCAACGTTTCGGCCAGCGTTGCAGCTAGCCCTGATGAAGGCCCTGATGAAGGCTAGCTGCAACGCTGGCCGAAACGTTGGCGCATTTTAAATCATGACGATGCGGTCTGATACCCTGAAGAATTTTATTGAAGTATATCTCATTTACTTCTGTTTCTTTCTAATATACCCATTATTGTACGAAGGAGAATCTCCAGTATCCTCCAGTGTTCGAGTAGCGACCAAAAATTAAGTTAGACTTCGTTTAATTTTCATACTCGTCATCTTAAACCCAAGTCTCGGTGAAATCTGCAGCATTTAATTTGCTGTGAAACAGCTTGTATAATATACTACGTCTCCATGACGTGACAGTTTTGAAGTATTACTCACCAACATGCAGTGGGTACAGAACGATGAGTCGAAAGCTGCTACCCTCTCGACTGAATGCGTTACGGGTGACACACAGGTTGACTAACTGCTGTGTGACAACATCGAGTGAGGAATTTAAGCCTCTGCGGACAAGTGATCGGCACGCGTGGAGCACGTCCAGCCACTACAGAGCTACACGAATTTGGTAGATATGAGGTGTTTCAGAATCGTTATTATATGTTTCAGGAAGTTGTAGTGTACACTAATTCGAAGAAAATTTTCCATATGACATGAGAAAATTTTTATTGATTGCATATATACAGCTGGTAGACTATAACCCAAACGAATACATAAAGTGTTAAGTAAAATGATCAAGTTCGAAGCCGATTTTCATATATTTTACCTCCGATTTCAACACACTTTCGTATTCTCTTGAGAACACCAAGTTTTGCTCTTCTGCGGTCATCTTGGCATCCTTTAGGACAGCACTACTCTGCACGATCAATTCGTATTTTTTGTTTATTTTTTCCTTGTAGACCTTGCCCTTGCCCTTGCCCTTCAGCTACCACACAGGAACAAATCTATAAAATAAAAAATAAATGCTCAAATCGCTCTAAGCACTATGGGACTTAACATCTAAGATCATCAGTCCCCTAGACATAAACCTAACTAACCTAAGGACATCACACACATCCATGCCCGAGGCGGGATTCGAACTTGCGACCGCAGCAGTAAAGCGGTTCCGGACTGAAGCGCCTAGAATCGCTCGGTCACAGCGGCCGGCGAATAAATCTACAGCGGTAAGTCTGGGGACCTTGGGGTCCAACGAACGTTACCATTACTGGCGATCCATCTTTCGGTAAATGTTAGATTATGTTGCACTGTGGCTTCTCCTGGTGTAGTAAATGGCTCCTACGTCACTCCATCAGAATGACGTCATGAAGAGGGAAGCATAAATCAGCTCGATAAATAGATGCCATGGCACACGAGTGCATTCAGTATACAAGAACACATACTCAATACATTGACGATGGAGAAGACGCCAGTCATCATCTCTAAAGGCTTAAGTTGTGACAGAGCTCCTGGATGAAATGACTAGACAGGAAAAACAGGGCAACTGACTAAAGTGACTTCAGGTTAGGTGTGCTGCCGTTTGAAACATGCTTGCCAGTCCGGCTCATTTATTCACCACTTAATTTAGACTCTGAGTCTCGGTTGTGCTCATTTGCGCCCAGTATGCTTATTATGCAGTCGACGCAAGCCGCTAGTGAGGAGAAGTAGTCCGTTTGCAGTCCGAGATGAACCAGCCAACTGCCACCATCATACTTCGTTGTCAATAACTGCAGGCCACATCCTGGGCTGCGTTTAATGCTGTCGACTTGGCGCCGCCGCACCGTCGAGTTATCAGCTGCATGACGACCTTCTGCTGACGGCCTCCTCTTTGGCGGAGACTGTGCATACCTAATGTCTGTCATATTTTTGTATGTGGAACACCGATACGTTTAGAAATTCTACGTGTGCTTGTTGAAGGGCTACGTTCTACCAACTGAATAATGTCTTCTATTTCATCAGCACGCTGTTCATTTAAAAATTCAAGCTGTTGGGCGCTGTACCAGCCTGGAGCAGGTTAGTGAAAACACGAGAAAACACTTTTTTTTAATTTTTTTGTCTTCATTTTTATCGGACCTCCCTTCTCACCTCACATCCTTTCCTTGCGCTCTCCAAAGGTGCCTTCTTCGTCGGCGAACTTCAGTGCTTTAATTAAAGTGAAACGTAAACGTAAATATCATGGTCCGACAAATGGTGACTCATGATCTTCTCACCTTTACAGCAACAAGGAACGTAATCATTAAATAAATGGTATGAAATGAAATTGTAAATGTTCCCCAGGGTCCATGTCCCGTGAAAAGAATTCCTTTTTTAGACCTGAAACCTTAATGATGCATAGCAAGAACAGAAGGTGTATTTCTCCATAACGCAGATTTACGTACGCATATCTTGACGTACTGTTCTTCGTCAAGCAAAATAACAAAGCGAAGGACAAAACACAATTGACAGCAGATAGTCGAATTAACGGTCCATCATAAGGGTTTAAAGTCTGGGTCGTTACTTGGTTGTCAGACGGAAAAATAAAACGTTCACCGGACGCTGATCAAAGATAATAATTGTAATGCACTTCATCGAAAACGTTTTTCTGTGCATAACAAAATAATCGTCTTCTAAAGCGAAAGCTCCTGACGGGAGCAGAGAATGTAAAAAAAAAAAAAAAAAGAAAAACGACTGGCAGCAGACATTCTCGTTGACATTCGGGGAAAATGTTCACTTCCAAAGTTCACATCCTATTTGGAAATGAAATTACCTTAAATAAAGGAAATAGAAATTTCGTCCAGCTGTTCGACAGGTCCGGTCTTAGGCAATTTCATTCGGGGTAGACCAGCCTCCCTCCCCCAACAATACAAAAGACGACATGTATATACACAAGTAGACAAGTATTTAGAATGTGCACCACACCAAGCAAGTCTACTTGAGGAAAGTTGCCTACGTCTGTTTTTTGTCAGTGTTACATAATGAAAAAAAATCTCAGCGCATGGAGCGTAGAAAAGTAAATAAGGATTCCGGACAGCACAGTAGATCACGGAATAACATTGAATGAAGTGAAAAGAGAACACGAAAGATAAAGTAGAACAAATAAATTACAGTCCCATATAATCATCCGCTTTTGGAAATATAATTTTCAGGAAATTCGCAAAGTGCTCTCTGTATTTCTTCCGTGTTTGTTCCTTACCGTGTTCTTTCCAAAATTATCCCAAGAAATTTAATTTATTAGACATTTTTGGGGAGAATATTACGTGAATTGTTTGTCCCACAATCCAGGTCATAGAATTTTTCTTTGTTTTGGGGCAGGAGTTCCATTGTGGTATGATGGAGTCTGACACTGTGATGTGATTCATAGCGAGTCCGTTTATAAATCGCAGCGTATCTCCTGCAGTGTCCCAGATGAGACGAAATTTACGACACACAAAGTGATGTCAGACTGTGTTTTTATCTGCACACAAGTCGCAGTCATTTAATCGAAGTAGGTGAATTGAATAGAGTTTAGAGTTTGTCGGAATAGTGCGACTTACGACCTTGTACCACGAAACGCGCACGCTCTCAGATATAACCTTGGAGGCTAGATTTTGCCATAAAATGTCCCGCTTGTGTTGTGGCAGTTTCAACTCCCATTTATTCCCGACTGGGGATCCACGAAGTGCGGTAGCGATGTTACCGACTCTGTTCCCTCTCAGGTCACCATGTAAAAGGTAACTAGTGTCGAGGTAAAACCGACGCACCAAGTTTAGCGCATGAGGCATACTGTTAATTTGGAGTGGAGCATCCAGTGATTGCGGCCGGAATTTATGACATAATGTAGCTGTTGGAATGCAAAAACCTTTTTCAGTAACGGCTGTGGTGCGTTGGATCAACAGCGTCGCACATTTGGCGTGTAAATCTGGTAACCTCAGCCCACCATCTTCCTAACTCAAGGTGCAAATTTGCAGGGAGACCTTCAAGATGTTCCCCCTCGACAGCATCGAATATATGGTCTTTTTAATCGCACGTGCTATTTGTTTGGGCACTGCCAGAACTCAAGTCAAATCTAGACCGCCGGCCAGGGTGGCCGAGCGGTTTAGGCGGTACAGTCTGGAACCGCGCGACCGCTAAGGTCGCAGGTTCGAATCCTGCCTCGGGCATGGATGTGTGTGATGTCCTTAGGTTAGTTAGGTTTAAGTAGTTCTAAGTTCTAGGGGACTGATGACCTCAGAAGTTAAGTCCCATAGTGCTCAGAGCCATTTGAACCATTTGAACCAGATCTAGACCTTCGCTAGGATGTAGGCGTTGACAAGCTCCACCCTTTCGTGAAGATTCAAAGCTCTGACCAAGTACACTCTGGCTACCGCTCTTCAGTCTGGTTCTCTGCTGTTAGAAAATCGTCCACCTTATTCTCTACAAGGCAACGGCCTTGCCGCAGTGGCTACACCGGTTCCCGTGCGATCACCGAAGTTAAGCGCTGTCGGGCGTGGCCGGCGCTTGGATGGGTCACCATCCCGCCGCCACGTGCTGTTGCCATTTTTCGGGGTGCACTCAGCCTCGTGCTGCCAATTGAGGAGCTACTCGACCGATTAGTAGCGGCTTCGGTCAAAGAATACCGTCCTAACGGTCGGGAGTGCGGTGTGCTGACCACACGCCCCTCCTTATCCGCATCCTCCTCGGAAGATGACACGGCGGCCGGACGGTCCCGGAAGGGCCACTTGTGGCCTAAAGACGGAGCTTTTTTTTTTTATTCTCTACAAGCAGCAGCTTTTCAATTACAAAACTCATATACAAATACTGGGAGCTTATAATCATAGTTCAGCTACACACGGAGGTCCAGAGTGGGCTGTAATTATCATATGACAGCGAAACGTGGTAGATATGCTAGTGCGTTAACGCGGAACCGATTTATGCTGGATCACAAATTAGTTCCGATTGTGGCCAGCAGGAGTAAATCTGGCGCTGTACGCTGTTTGTATGACGGTTTGACAACCACGCTGTCATTTGACAAGTCATGACGTGACTAAACAGTATGGCTATCGAGAAGACGGACTGTGCACTAATAGTGACAGTGTTTTATATGAATGACAGCAATTAAAATCCTGCGGACTGGAAGGTCAGAGGAGAGACCCGATGCCGTTAAATGCTTTAAAGACATTTGTATTTGGTGATATCTAAAACAACGCATTTACCAGATGTACGTTTGGTCTCCACACGAAATTCGAAAACACTGCTGAGTTTGGTGTGGCGCCTGGAAGAGGAAGGCGTCCTATCCCGCAGGAAGTTATAGTTGAGGTTGCTGCTGCTGTAACTGACCATGCAGTAGATGTCCCAGGTAGTGCTAGTGTTCGTACAGTCTCACGCTATCCCAAGGTCAACAACACGGAAAGTTTTGCGGTCTATCTTACACTGATCCTGCACAAGATCCAGACGGCGCAGCAATTGAAACCACATGGTCCGTAGCAAATTCCTAAATTTGCTCTTCGATTTCTGCCTTGGATCTAAGGTGATGACATGTGGCCAGACAATATTCTGTGGAGTGGCGAGGTAGATTTTACACTACGTGGTGCTGTGAAAACACAAAAATGCCGATTTTCGGGCACCGTTAAACCCTGTGTTGTGCACGAAGAGCCATATGTGACGGTGTGGTATGAACAGACAAGCACCTTTGTTCTTGGTCTGTTCTTCTTTGTAAAGAAACCAGCCAGAGGGCCTGTGGGATATACCGTGATGCGTGCACGTTATCGAAGCCTCCTTCTATAGGATGTCATTCCTGTTTTGGAAGAGCGCAGCTGTGTGGAAACTATTGTTATCATGCAAGATGGGGTTACACCACATGTCGCTTGCCCAGTGATAGACCTGCTTAATGCCATCTCCCACGAGTGTGTTATCTCCAGAAATTTTGCAGGTGCACGGCCTGCAAGATCTCCTGATCTGAATCCATGTGACATTTGAATCTGGGGATGTCTAAAAGAACGCATTTACCAGCGATATGTCTGATCTCTAACCGTTATAGAGGAACATGGTGCTCAGATTTCACTGTAACTGCTGTGAGCAAGTGTTGATCACCTAGTTTTACGGATGTTGCACCGCGTTGAAAACCTCCAGTGCTCAGATGAACAAATTTTGTAAGCAGCTGAAAATAATAAAATCAACGTTATGCCTTTCTCACTTGTTTGACCTTTTCTAGCCACGTCTTGCTCCTAATTCATTACATTAGGAAACAGTTCCATACGTCTTTCTTGCATTCACAGTGTCTGATTTGCACCTGATAGCTAAAACTGAAACTAATTCTTTTTCTACGTAAATCTATTCCACATTAACACATTAGAATATATACCAAGTTACAATAATTACAGCCCACAATGGATCTCTATGAGTAGCTGAACTTTAATTATAACCACCCAGTACTAAATCGGTATATGCGGCATTTATAAACACGTTCGGAACGCTTAATGATGTAGTAGAATCAGTCAGCAAATCGCAGTCAAGAGTTCAATACTTAATTATGTAAGCTCAAGCACAATTTCATAACTTAAACTTCAAAACAGAAACCATAATCGATAAATAAACCAATAGCAACTACAGTAACAACACGTGAAATTAAAAATACAGTAGACCGTCGATTATCCGAATTAATTAGGGAACATGGCTGTCCGGAAAACCGGTTTGTTGGGATAGTCGAATTGTATAGTTGTACTTACCAATTTACCAGTAAAGACTACATATATTTATAATAACATGAATCTCTTTTATTGTTACGAAGGCAGGTACAGTAGGGGTCTACGTAGTACTGCCTACTAAACGTGTAAGGTGACTATTATTTCGCACCTTACAAGCACTCATCCACGTGCTTGGCTGTGATTCACAACTGCAATTAGGTATCATTTTATAGTTTGTACTTCGTATATATAAATACTTAAAGAAGACGGTCACTGTCACGTACACCTTGTACGAGGTGCATTCAAGTTCTAAGGCCTCCGATTTTTTTTCTCCGGACTGGAAAGAGATAGAAACATGCGCATTGTTTTAAAATGAGGCCGCGTTCATTGTCAATACGTCCCAGAGATGGCAGCACCGTACGGCAGATGGAATTTTACCGCCAGCGGCGAGAATGAGAACTGTTTTAAATACTTAAAATGGCGACGTTTTCCTTACTTGAACAGCGTGCAATCATTCGTTTTCTGAATTTGCGTGGTGTGAAACCAATTGAAATTCATCGACAGTTGAAGGAGACATGTGGTGATGGAATTATGGATGTGTCGAAAGTGCGTTCGTAGGTGCGACAGTTTAATGAAGGCAGAACATCGTGTGACAACAAACTGAAACAACCTCGGGCTCGCACAAGCCGGTCTGACGACATGATCGAGAAAGTGGAGAGAATTGTTTTGGGGGATCTCCGAATGACTGTTGAACAGATCGCCTCCAGAGTTGGCATTTCTGTCGGTTCTGTGCACACAATCCTGCATGACGACCTGAAAATGCGAAAAGTGTCATCCAGGTGGGTGCCACGAATGCTGACGGACGACCACATAGCTGCCCGTGTGGCATGTTGCCAAGCAATGTTGACGCACAACGACAGCATGAATGGGACTTTCTTTTCGTCGGTTGTGACAATGGATGAGACGTGGATGCCATTTTTCAATCCATAAACAAAGCGCCAGTCAGCTCAATGGAAGCACACAGATTCACCGCCACCAAAAAAAATTTCGGGTAACCGCCAGTGCTGAAAAAATGATGGTGTCCATGTTCTGGAACAGCGAGGGTGTAATCCTTACCCATTGCGTTCCAAAGGGCACTACGGTAACAGGTGCATCCTACGAACATGTTTTGAAGAACAAATTCCTTCCTGCACTGCAACAAAAACGTCTGGGAATGGTTGCGCGTGTGCTGTTTCACCAAGACAACGCACCCGCACATCGAGCTAACGTTACGCAACAGTTTCTTCGTGATAGCAACTTTGAAGTGATTCCTCATGCTCCCTACTCACCTGACCTGGCTCCTATTGACTTTTGGCTTTTTCCAACAATGAAAGACACTCTCCGTGGCCGCACATTCATGAGCCGTGCTGCTATTGCCTCAACGATTTTCCAGTGGTCAAAACAGACTCCTAAAGAAGCCTTCGCCGCTACCATGGAATCATGACGTCAACGTTGTGAAAAATGTGTACGTCTGCAGGGCGATTACGTCGAGAAGTAACGCCAGTTTCATCGATTCCGGGTGAGTACTTAATTAGAAAAAAAAAATCGGAGGCCTTAGAACTTGAATGCACCTCGTAAATCATTGTTAACGCTTTTGCATGAAAGGTGACGGAGTGTCTTTATTATAAAAACGGCTTACTGAATGATTACCTATACTTGTAGAAGTTGGAACGTCCGTGGAGATGAAATGGCAGGCGGAACTCAAACCTTGGGTGGAAAAAAAGCCCGCACAGTTGCGCTGGTCCTGCTTGACGCAGGAAGTGCCAAGACGGATGGTCTGGGCACATGAGCGGTGAAGCACGATACAGCGGCGGCCGGCCGATGTTATGCAGGACTGGAAGGATAACCAGGAACTTTGCAAATCTTGGACGCAGTTGGAAGGAAAGAGGAAGTGTCACCTCGAAAATCACGCAGGGTCGGTTATTTCCAAGGACTTTTACTCAGAAGCGTACCATTGTATGAGTATAGCTATTACCTCGCAAACTTTCCGCACTGGGCGACGAAAGACTTAAATATGGTTGGTCGGCGTTCGGAAGAATCTGTAGAGAGGGAGAATATTCCGTGGTTTCGAGAATATCATTTATTTTCTGAGTTACGTGGGAGGGGCAGCCAATCTGTGCTGGGAGACCAGCAGTGTAGAGAAGTGGTCTTCCGTTTTTGAGATCCCGTGTGTGACGGTCGCTCAGTATCAGCTTTGTTGGTACAGACTTGCTGTCTTTGGTCTCAAGAGAGTTTATAGTTAGAACGGTTAGACATTGTACTGTTGCGAACGTATACTATTCTGGACTTCGCCTCCGGGTTGGAAGTCGTAGTTGAGTACGTAGCGTTCAGTGTTTGAGTTGGAAGTCGTAGTTGAGTACGTAGCGTTCAGTGTTTGAGAGCACTTCCTCTGCCTATACTTACGTTGAGACGTTATTTGAACTCCGTCCCTGTGACTGGGAGTTCGCGTTTCTCGTCTGTAGAACACAGAGAGGAGAAGACAGTATTAGAATATATTAATCAGAGGACCGCCTTCTGGCGTCCTAGTGTTTGAAAGAGCTTATTTTTTGGCTGGAGTTCTTCCATCGTCACAGACGAGTACGAGAACCATCACTCCGACGCACCAGACGCAGTACATACGGTGATATTGCTAATTGCTTCTGATTATTAGGGCTATAAAGCTAAACAGCTGTGATCACGTTAGTTTATTTCCACTGAGGTTCCACGCCGCCATAGATTATCTTTGAAGGTAGTGTCTTCTAGAGTTTGGTACGTACGTGATGTCAGTCATTTCGCGTTATTTATGTTAGATCGCGTAGCCATAAAAATGGGCAGAGTTGGGCAATTAATCAGCAATTTTAGTTAGGAAATATAGACATTTTTAATAAAGGGTTATTTTTTAATCTACAATAAATGTATAATAAGAAACAACGATTATTATTTACTAGTATTAGTTGCCTTAATCATTCATTTATATTTAGGTTGTAATTTATATGTTAAAAGGCGTTAAGAGATCCTTAGATCTGCTTCAGGGGGTAGTCAGACAGGGCCAAATATTCATTTTCGCATTCAGTATTTCCGTTGCGCGTATGCATTTTACACCCGCCTGGAGTAAAATGGTTCAAATGGCTCTGAGCACTATGGGACTAAACTGCTGAGGTCATAAGTCCCCTAGAACCTAGAACTAATTAAACCTAACTAACCTAAGGACATCACACACATCCACGCCCGAGGCAGGATTCGAACCTGCGACCGTAGCAGTCGCGCGGCTCCGGACTGAGCGCCTAGAACCCCGCCTGGAGTAGCTGCACTGTATGTCTGTACCTAAAAGTAACTGGACAGAATATGTTACATGTAACATTCTTTTCTAATTAATGAGTAATACCATTTTCTAAAATATTTACGATTTCTCATATTCTATTCCATGGGAATGGTTGTGCAGCATGATTGTGATGTAACCCAGCAAGGAAAGAAAGCCAGCATCGAGCGTAATATCATCTTCTGTCTTTTTACGGCAGATGTAGATTCCAGTTAACAGTGCACCTATCATCAGTGCTGTAAATACTAATCAATGCGTTATTTCTATGACTGACTCTTGTATTATTTGTATTTATAGCACTGATGATGGCTGCAATGTTAGCTTAAATCTACATCTGCAATAAAAAGACGGATGTTACGACGACCGATGCCGACCTTCTTTCTTTCCTGGATTGCTGTTCCTCCTGAAACACACTGTAAACACTGGCCTTAAAACACAAAAGTTTCCATTGCTTTTATTTAGAGAATATAAACTGCAGAACTTTGAGTCGAAGATGGAATCGTTGAGTTGGATGAGGGGAAATGGAAGATCAAACAGGGTATAACAGAGTTGTCAGAAGTAGGAGAAGAAAATTAGAAAAATTAGTATTTTTACTAGAAAGGAATAAAGCAGGGAGGAATTTCACGTGTAAGCTTTATTAAACACGAGAACAATTAAAACGATAGCGTACATTTGTAATAAATATCAGGCAGAAGATAAGGTATGTCTAGCATTAATCTTTCACTGTGCACAAGAGTGTTTGCTAAGCTGGAACTTCCTGGCATATCAAAACGGTGCACCGGACCGTGACTCGAACCTGTAACCTTGTCTTTCACGGAGAAGGCTAAGAAGCAACTGTGAGAGTGGATTCTGAGCCGTGACTGGGTAGTTCAGTTGCTATGCACGTCTGACAAAGGTAAGGTTCCGGGTTTTGTGCCGGTCGGGCGAACAGTTGCCAGGATTGTTCATAGAAAGACGTGTTTCAAAAATAAACAATAGATAGCCCATGGAAATCAAGCTTCCCCAGGCATCATGTTGTAATAACAGAGAGATATAAAGCATCTACCAGTAGTTACAGACATTGATAGATGACAGCAAACCTCACAACAAGATAATAATACGATTTCAGTACTAAAGAAGAACAATAACTAAGGAACTATTATTCCGTGGAAAATATAAGATGTTGCAGCAGAAACGACAGACCTCAGACATTAGTAGAATTTAACACGAATATCAAAATATTTGTCAATAAGACATGAAAAGAGAAAACATGCAGGAGCAACATGAATGGGTGTGGTTGAGGACTGAAATGGAGGGAAAAGTCTGGAGCAGGCCGTTATGTAGCAATGAATGTCAAATGGCTTTACGTAGAAGAGGTTAGCGATACACGAAAGTGAACTTGGTATCTCACATCGCCGACATGGTAAATTTCTAGCATATTCTTGTAGCAATTAGACACATGCTTAATAGTTTCGATTATTTGCATGTTCCAAAAGCAGACAAACTCAGCAGTTGCTTTGGAAGGAATTCATTACCTTAAGAATAATACTCATTGGCAGATTGCCTCTTTGCGCGAGGAGGACGAATACATAAGCGCCTCGTGTTGTCTTTATGTGGCGCCGCCGCCTCTAGCCTACATAACGCATAACGGAGTGAGCGCTGGAGAAATGTCAGTACTGCAACATACGCCATTACCGGCAGCAACGAGTTAGCGGATTGGTCTGTGTCGAGGCTGAGGTACCGCGTACTCTTCACCAATAAAGAGAGCCTATGCTCTTACATGGGTGCTTGTTTCTAGACTTTACTGCAGATTTCTTTCTTACATGGTAACATTACCGGACACACACACAGAGAGCACTAGAGCCCACAAACATACACAAATAAAAACAACTGTTATAAGTTGTCTAATGCGTCCACAGTATCGTTGTACGTTAATTTCTGGCGTTCTCTTTTTTTTACCGAATGACATCGCGGTGCAGATAATTCAACAATCAATTGAAACGTTCTTTGTCGTCGTCTCCACGGAGTTCGCGTAGCGTCTGGCAGAAAACTCAGTGGCGGCCGCGGTCAGAACCCAAGCACTGTTAGCTAAGGGAGATGTGCGATACAATTTAGGCGACACATTGCTCCGGAGACTTCATTGAAAACGTTTGTTGACGGACTTGAATTATTTCTCACTGCTACACATAGAGTTTATTTCAAAAATACTTCTACAAATTTTGTGGACAGGTTTCCTACACCAACATAAGAAAAAATTACTAACAAACATGCACACCTGAACAGCTGTGAGCACGTGTTGATTTTCGTTTCTATGGAATTGATCTCTTCTACTGCAGCGTCTTCGCTTTCCATATTTTAGGAGGAGGTAGTATAGACCAATACGCGAAAAAATATCCAGTAAGCATGGACTCTGAAATGCACGTGTTCAATGGAAGAAATGTGTTTCACAGTAGGAAAGAAGCGCTCATATTTCTTTAGGTACGCATTTTAGAGCCCATATTTACTACACATTTCTTCTTGTTTTCGTGCAAGGAATCTGTTACCAAAGTTTGTAAAACACTCTGCATACTGTCAATCTAAATAAGGTTCGCTAGCTTCACTTTTACCCGCGTGTCACGGATATAATATTCACCTCCTCTATATTGGTGACCAGTTCCTTGTAGCAATCCTGCTTTCCACAAGACTCTCAGACGCGGCCACTGCAATGGAAATCGAGAAGCGTTATCAGTCACTACACCGCCTTCAACCAGTTTATAATGTCTTCAGCATAAAAAAACTGGGTAACACTCTAAATTCAAAAAGGAGAAGGACAGAAACCAGACACCACAAGTTTCCGCTGGAACAGCTGGAATTAATTATCTTCTACAATATCTCGCCACATCCGCTTCGTTGTTGTGAAACACTATCGCCATCTAGCTGACATCTCCACCTTCTGAGGGGTCCACCTAGTGTGCTCGCTCATTGACCCTTTCGCTGCAACAGACGTGCGCTCTGTATTCCGTGCTGAGTGCGGCTTTCTTGTGGCTTTACTGCTCGCCAAGTGCAGATACCCGTGCTGAGAGACAGTGTTCCAGCCACTACGAAACACTTATCAACATATTGTAAGAAGCATATTTGCTCAAAAATTTTCATTTTTCACATCTTACAAGATGATATCTTCTCTCAATAAGAGACTGAATTTCTTTTCATTATTCGTCATAGTTACTGTGATGTATCAAATGAGGTAAAACATTGCTCGCTGTTGTAAAGAGTTTGCAGAGTTAAAAATTCATTGTATAAACTTTGCGTGTGGTTGATTTTAGCTCGTACATTGCAGTGTATGAAATGTAGATAACATGTTGAAATTTTATTTAAAATTGAGAGTGGAACTGTATTTCATTTCGTTCTCGAGTTATTGATTTTTATATCAGACTAATGGTCGCATACGATGCACCAATTCCCTTCCCAACGAATCAGGAATTATGTGGTCATAACAATCGTCATATTTCATAAACGGTTCAAGATATCGAAATGAGATTTTTTTGCAAACGATAGCATGAAAAGAGGCACATATTTTGTATAACAAATTCTCGAGACCTTTTTATTCACCCAGATATGGAAGCAGCTTGTCTTCAGCAGGAAGAGACCGCCAGCTCATGTCGTGTGCAGACGTCGATAGCACTGTCCAAAAACCCAAGCGGCGAGCGTATACACGTCCACAGTACCTGAGGAACAGCGGAGCGAGACACGCATACACATCCACAGCAGCGGAAAGGTTAAGTCACAGCTGTTGTCAGGAAAATCAGAAAACTGCTGACCTTCGAAATTTACAAATCTTTAACACAGCCCAACGCTTCAGCAACCATGAATTGTTCAGAAATTAAGAAATTCAGCCTTCAGTTGCAAGGTAAAATTTTATTAGTTTACCTAGGTTTCGATGCCAATAATGGTATCTTCTTCAGAACAAAAATTAAATTATTTTGAGGGCCAAACGTTGGCCATGTCAAAGAATAAACGTTTGTCTTAATGTTTTTAGTTTTCATAGACATAATCTTATGACTATGCGTCTTTATTCTGTTTCAATTTTATTCTGTGACATGGTCAACGTTTGGCCCTCAAAATAATTTAATCTTTGTTCTGATGAAGATACCATTGTTGGCATCGAGACCTAGGTAAACCAGTAAAATTTTATCTTGCAACTGAAGGGTGACTTCCTTAATTTCTGGATCTTCGAAATCCTTATGTGGGAAATGTTGAAAGGTCTCTGTTGGATTCCTTTCATGTTAATTTCTTAAAACTGTTGTCATTTACGGCATACATTCCACTTCTAAATTTACTGTGGTGTTTCTGACTATCTGGGAGGAGACTGAGCAGTGGAACGTGTTACTTTTACACATAAACAAGAACGATCTGTCGCACCACTACACTTTAAAACACAGTTTGTATGTAATTCATGTCACACAGTCTCATACGGAACCTTCATCCGCTTTCTTTTATATACCGGATATGATAAGATACTGTCATCCCCCTTCCCTTCTGTGTGAAAGGATGAATGAGCAAATGTGTTTCTAGTTGCATGCTCGATGGTAGCAGACAAGCCTGTCTGCTAGAGAACAGTAGGACCAACGTCAGAACAGGTAGCTACGCTTTCTAAAAGCAAAGAGGTTTCTATTCTTGGTATGGTCCTGCCCGTCCCTTGTCATGTTGGTATAGGAAGCTGCCTCTTTGGTCACTTCTGTTTGTATTTGGGAAGCACACTCGGTAGGGGCCCAGGCCAGTCTGTCCGTGGGGAGCGTCTGAAGTGGTAAGATCTCCTGCTAAGTGCGTCTCTGCTAAGTCTGTAGGACAATCGATTTCTTAAGTTCAGCCTCACTGAAAATTTAATCACCTATATTTCAGGCTTATATCTAAAATATGTAATGATATCTTAAATTGCAACGCAGTGTAATTCGAGTGTGAAGTTTAGAATATCTTCCAGTAGTTGCTTTGTCACTACTTTGTGAGTAAAGTGGAACCACGTGTGGATGATCCGTAACTCTAACTAAGATCATCAATCTTAAATGCGAGTGTTCGTGAGATTATAACGTCTCGTCTTGACAATATTTTTCAATATAGCAACTTTTCTTTATGTTCAACCCACGTGTGGTGTACTTTGTGAGACCAGTATCACGTGCTTATACAGTTGTTTGACCCATCAGGTTAATAGTAAGACGATAGTAACCAGTTCGAGGTTTTTCTTTTGTAATTTGCGTTTCGATGTAATTTATTTTAATTATCACAATTACTGTGGAGTTACACTCTTTGTGCAAACCAAGTTGACCACGTGAAGCATGTGGTGTAATCATCAAAGTAGCCCTCAGCTATTCTTTTCGGGAAGATTTCACAGAGAGTTAGTATGAATTTAGTATACCAGTGTGTGGTAATTTCATGACGGACAGGATTGCGCTACGAACGCAACTTCTTTGGGTGAAAATTGAATCAGTTGGTTGTGGTTAATTTCCTCCTGCATATGTTTCAACGTTCTTCGTGTGTTATTTTATGAATGCGGTGTTGTATGCAGTCTCCCAGTCTTGGCTCCATATTTGATGTGTTCCGTAAGATTACAAACTCACATTTTCACAATCCTAAATAAGGCACCATTTTAGTTATGAATCAAGTTTAATATGCTGAAATTTTAACGGAACAATGATCAATGTTAAAATAAATGTCCAAATATAAACTGATTTATTTCTTTTTATTTAAATTCTCTTTATATATATATATATATATATATATATATATATATATATATATATATATATCACCGGTTGTCGTAAGATGACTATTAAAAGATTATAATTAATGTTAGTCTGGTTGGGAATTTGGTAAGCTAGACTGGATACCTGGTGAAACAGTTGCTCAGTATTGCAAGGATAACTTCCCCAGATCGCTCACAGCCGTTAACCCGCTTTTATTATCTTGAATATCAGCACCGCTTTCAGAACAACTTAATGCATCAACATTACAATGTACTTACTAACTCTTGTAGTTTTCCGTAGGGAAGAACATCTTAACATCTTAAATGATTACTGAGAATCACTTGCCCACAACGTCCCACACGAAGCACTTTTTATAACTTCAGCTCCATTCCATACGGCCAACGATTCCCGTCCTACCCTCGCGAGCGCTGTCAGCTGACTCTCGATTTCCCGAGCTTCGTAACCGCCCCATGAAATTATTTTAACATGCAGGACTGTCGCCCATTCAGCTTCCAAAGCAGAATGTATGTACTTCAAACGGCCATTTCCTGCAAACCTTCATAATACTTACTGTAAGATGCTGGTTCCTGCCAATCCTCTGAGAAGTTTCTTTGCCAAAGACTGTTAAGAAACGCCAGCCATCCTGTCGAAATTACACGTCTTTGAAAACACCACACACGACTCATACCATTAAACATTTAGCTGTATCAACAGAAGACTGTCCCATTATCTCCGATATGGGGAATGGCCCCCATTCCCCAGGAAATAGAATACGTAGGTTGGCGTTAGCGTCCAGCACCTGGGGAACTGTGTAGTCCCTCCACTCATTTACTTGCGGAACGAACATTCGTATATCGTTAGCTTCCTCACAAATTTTGCTCTGTCTCTCATCGACGGTGGCTGCGTATATTCTTAAAAACTGACACCTTCCCAGATTAACGCAGTGTATGTCACTGTAATCGAAAAGTTTATATCTCAAATGCATTAGTACTGACTAGGACAATATTTCATATAAGATTATCCATAAGTATTTCAGTGGTTTAAGAAGACGGCGGTGTGAAATCTGCAAGACATACAGAAGATAGAGGCATATCAGTCGAAAAAGCTTGTCTTCAAATGTCAGCATATGTACGGTTCACTGAAGTCGTTGCTGCTGAGGCGCAATGGCAGCAGCCCGCTTTGGAAATCTGTTCATTTGGTTGCCTATATGCAGGCGTTAACTAATTCTATGCGACAATGCGGAGCAGATGATTTGTCTATACGTTCTGACCCGCCTGCCCCTGGTGGTGATCTGTTCAACCACGCCACGGAGCGTATTACCAATTGAAACTTAGCAAGATGCTCTATCCAGTGGCGTACGCCATTTTTCTGTACTTCTAATGCCTTGTACTTTTCGCGCAGTCGTCTTCTGAAACCCCAGAGGTAGTTATGAATAATTCTGTACGCTACAGGATTTCCCAGGAAAAATGGTCAGTATCCATGGATGGAATGGTCCTTGGAAGCAAAGAAGTCTAGTAAACATGTACTCTAAAATGTATACCTTAAGAACTAATAAGGGAACCTCCCCATCGCACCCCCCTCAGATTTAGTTATAAGTTGGCACAGTGGATAGGCCTTGAAAAACTGAACACAGATCACTCGAGAAAACGGGAAGAAGTTGTGTGAAACTATGAAAAAAATAAGCAAAATATACAAACTGAGTAGTCCATACGCAAGATAGACAACATCAAGGACAACGTGAACTCAGGAGCGCCGTGGTCCCGTGGTTAGCGTGAGCAGCTGCGAAACGAGAGATCCTTGGTGCAAGTCTTCCCTCGAGTGAAAAGTTTAATTTTTTATTTTCAGACAATTATTTTGCGAAGCTGCACAGATACACAGAGCAGTATTGTTTATGTGATCGTGTGTCAATTATCAAAGTTCAGGCACTCACACACAATCAACTTGGCTCTCCAGAATTCCAGGACATGTTCAGATTTGCTTGGACATATGCAGGATTTGACGGTCTACACACGGAAAAATTTGAAAACGTTAAAAACATATGTTTTGACAGAGCAAAGGTAAAACTGTGCGACTGTGAAACTGTTGCATTCATTTGTTGCAGTTTATGTGACAAACTCTTATGTTTTCATCACTTTTTTGGGAGTGATTATCACATCCACAAGAAAACCTAAATCGGGCAAGGTAGAAGAATCTTCTTACCCATTCGCCAAGTGTACAAGTTAGGTGGGTCGAAAACATATTCCTGTCATGTGACGCACATGCCATCACCAGTGTCGTATAGAATATATCAGACGTGTTTTCCTCTGGAGGAATCGGTTGACCTATGACCTTGCGATCAAATGTTTTCGGTTCCCATTGGAGAGGCACGTCCTTTCGTCTACTAATCGCACGGTTATGCAATGCGGTTGCAAAACACAGACACTAAACTTACTGCAGTGAACAGAGACGCCAATGAACGAACGGACAGATCATAACTTTGCGAAAATAAAGACAGTAAACTTTTCACTCGAGGGAAGACTTGAACCAAGGACCTCTAATTCCGCAGCTGCTCACACTAACCACGGGAACACGGCGCTCCTGAGCTCACACTTTCCTTAATGTTGCATATCTTGCGCATGGACTACTCAGTTTGTACATTTTGCTTATTTTTTTCATAGTTCCACACAACTTCTTCCTGTTTTCTCGATTGATCTGTGTTCAGTTTTTCAAGGCCTATCCACTGTGCCAACTTATAACTAAATCTGAGTGGGGTGCGATGGGGAGGTTCCCTTGTAAGAGCCCTTCTTCGTCTTAGGTACTGTGAAACAAATCTCTTCTACCACGAGCTCTTTGCTTTCCATGTTCTAGAACGACGCAGTACGGAGCAAAACAAAAATGTCAAGTAAATATGGTGTCTAAAATTCATACGTTAAGAACTATGATCACTTGTTCAGTGGAAGAGATGTTTTTCACAGTATGAAAGATGAACAAGTGCTCATAGCTCTTAAGGTATGCAACTTAGAGCCCATGTTTACCAGATATTGTTGTCTTGTTTTGCTCCATACTACCACATCTAAAATTACAAACAGCAAAGACATTGCAGTAGAAGAGATATCACAGTACCGCACAACAAAATGTGCTCATAGTTCTTAAGTTACGCATTTTAGAGCCCAAGTTTACTAGACGTTGTAAGGTGTATGCTTCGCCGGCGATGGGCGAGGCATGACAGAATCTCTGACCAGAGAGTAGTTTATTGTTAGTTGTTGCTTGTCGCGAGGCTGCGCGAGTCGACAGTAGAAGTCAGTCTGCGCTTGTCTGCGCGAGTCTGCAGTAGTAGTCAGTCGGATACGGTTGTAGGGAGTCGGCATGCGTCGGCTGTGTGCTCTGGTCGCGACTCTGGTCAGGACTCTGGAGGATGAGTATTGTTGTAGAAGGTAAAGAAGCAGCCTTGCGCATGTTTAATAATGTATGTTAATTGTAATTTAATTTCTTCAGAAAAAATGCCCCAATAATAATTTTTTTATAAAGTAACTCTTTTAAAGAAAAGATTTCATTTCAATTTAAAGAATTTTTCCACTCTTTTGAAGAAAAAGCATTCATTTCAATTTAAAGAATATTTCCTATGCATTCCTTCCAAGAATAAAAATATATACGACAGCATTGCACGAAGCTGTGTCGATAAATAAGAGCAGATATAGTTGCAGTTTTTATTGAGGTAAGAATTTTGCTTTTGTTATTCAGAATACAGGACCGAAGTTCAGCGCTGCTGTCCTTATAAAATTTACCAGATATTATTATTTCTGTTCGGACGTTACATTTCGTTCATGATTCATTATTTAATCAATATTATTGTGTGGTTTTTGGTCAATTTTCATTGCTTAATTTTTGTTGGGAGGTTACACTTGGCTCCATTTCAAATTAACATTTATTAAAATTTCTGTGGGGAGGTTTCACTTGGCGACATCCAGACCAAGATCGTATTTCTTTGTGAATCTTCTGAGAAGTAGTCATATATCTGCACTTATTTGCTTGAACGTTGTTTGCATTTGGCGCAGCGCATTTACTAATTTGTCACTCTTTCTTCCACAGATCATCGGCAATTTGTTGCTCTTTCTTGTAATTGTGCTTGTTGCTTTTTGCATTGTCTTTGTTTCATTAGTGAATAATTTTGATTTGTGTAAAAATTCCGCGAAAAACAGTAAACAGTACATCGCGATGTACAATGAGTGAAATAGCCGATTCTAATAATTGGACCGATAGTATTTGCGACACTCAGTGTAATGATGACAATCCTCCATTTACAGACAATCTGTGCGTACCGACCGCTAGTAACGATTTTGATCCTAATGATGAACAAATAAATTCAGTTGTGTCCTCTGTTAATTTGACGACAATTGACGACGCGGGACGTTCTACACTCCTGGAAATGGAAAAAAGAACACATTGACACCGGTGTGTCAGACCCACCATACTTGCTCCGGACACTGCGAGAGGGCTGTACAAGCAATGATCACACGCACGGCACAGCGGACACACCAGGAACCGCGGTGTTGGCCGTCGAATGGCGCTAGCTGCGCAGCATTTGTGCACCGCCGCCGTCAGTGTCAGCCAGTTTGCCGTGGCATACGGAGCTCCATCGCAGTCTTTAACACTGGTAGCATGCCGCGACAGCGTGGACGTGAACCGTATGTGCAGTTGACGGACTTTGAGCGAGGGCGTATAGTGGGCATGCGGGAGGCCGGGTGGACGTACCGCCGAATTGCTCAACACGTGGGGCGTGAGGTCTCCACAGTACATCGATGTTGTCGCCAGTGGTCGGCGGAAGGTGCACGTGCCCGTCGACCTGGGACCGGACCGCAGCGACGCACGGATGCACGCCAAGACCGTAGGATCCTACGCAGTGCCGTAGGGGACCGCACCGCCACTTCCCAGCAAATTAGGGACACTGTTGCTCCTGGGGTATCGGCGAGGACCATTCGCAACCGTCTCCATGAAGCTGGGCTACGGTCCCGCACACCGTTAGGCCGTCTTCCGCTCACGCCCCAACATCGTGCAGCCCGCCTCCAGTGGTGTCGCGACAGGCGTGAATGGAGGGACGAATGGAGACGTGTCGTCTTCAGTGATGAGAGTCGCTTCTGCCTTTGTGCCAATGATGGTCGTATGCGTGTTTGGCGCCGTGCAGGTGAGCGCCACAATCAGGACTGCATACGACCGAGGCACACAGGGCCAACACCCGGCATCATGGTGTGGGGAGCGATCTCCTACACTGGCCGTACACCACTGGTGATCGTCGAGGGGACACTGAATAGTGCACGGTACATCCAAACCGTCATCGAACCCATCGTTCTACCATTCCTAGACCGGCAAGGGAACTTGCTGTTCCAACAGGACAATGCACGTCCGCATGTATCCCGTTTCACCCAACGTGCTCTAGAAGGTGTAAGTCAACTACCCTGGCCAGCAAGATCTCCGGATCTGTCCCCCATTGAGCATGTTTGGGATTGGATGAAGCGTCGTCTCACGCGGTCTGCACGTCCAGCACGAACGCTGGTCCAACTGAGGCGCCAGGTGGAAATGGCATGGCAAGCCGTTCCACAGGACTACATCCAGCATCTCTACGATCGTCTCCATGGGAGAATAGCAGCCTGCATTGCTGCGAAAGGTGGATATACACTGTACTAGTGCCGACATTGTGCATGCTCTGTTGCCTGTGTCTATGTGCCTGTGGTTCTGTCAGTGTGATCATGTGATGTATCTGACCCCAGGAATGTGTCAATAAAGTTTCCCCTTCCTGGGACAATGAATTCACGGTGTTCTTATTTCAATTTCCAGGAGTGTATTACAATGAACGCTGCCCAGCTTGACACACCCGGTTTGCAAAATTTAAGTAATGAACAGACAAATTTTTCTAATGAAAATGAACAGTGTAATCAGAGTACGACAAATTTATTTAATTTCGAGGTAGTGACTAACAGTGCACATCAGATTGGAAAACCTTTTCGGGAATCACAGAATGACCAAATGGTTACTCAAAACGTGATAATTGCAGGTACGTCATCAATCAGCACAGAGAATAGAGTAGGTAATATTGGCTTGGATCAAATTATGGCAATATTGCTACAACAGAATGAAAGACAAGAGAACAATCTTAAACAATTTAGTGAAAATCTCAAACAACAACTTAGTGAAAATTTCAAACAACAACTTAATGAAAATTCGATACAACAGAATGAAAGACAAGAGAACAATCACAAACAACTTAATGAAAAATTAGACAACAATTCCAGACAGCTTATTGAACAGATTACAGCCGTTGCCGCGCGGTGTCATGATATTAAAGAACAGTTACGTGAGGAAATTGGCTCTTGCGCTGGGAGAAGTAGTGAAGAAATTAGATCTGTTGCTCAAGATTTAAGAGATATGCAAACAGCTACAACAGAATCACTTAGAGACGAAATTAGTGCAGTCGGTAAACAATGCTCTGAAAACGCAACACAGTTACGCGACGAGTTTAAATTAATGACAGCAGAACTTTCGCGCACACTGGATGCAAAAGTAGACGCGAAATTCGACCAACAGAACAGTCAAATTGACGAACGTTTTAATCACCACCTGCAAAACAGTGAAACGCGTTTCCGTAAATTTATATAGGAACAAAATAAAGTAAAACGACAAGTCATGGAAACAATTACCGCACAGAGACAGGAAGATAAACGTAAATTGTTTACGAAAGCAAAAACATACGTAGACAACAATATTGCTACAGTATCGGACGAAATTAATACTATCAAACAATTGAACACCGAATTGCGTGATGAAATTACCGATCTTACATCAAAAACAGATACACACACAGTAGACTTTCAGACAGTGACCGACAGACTCGAACAATTAGAACTAACACTGGATTCCGATGTCATCAAAGCTGACGTTAAAAAATTGAACGAAACCACACGTAAAATACAAAAACAAATTAATGCTTCTGACACTAAAAACGATGATCAGGTAAAAATACTGATTGAAAAATATGATGAATTGGCCAGACGTATTGACGTTATTGAAAGTAATAATGACAGCAAATCAGACGATACATCACCGATTTCGTTTAATCAAACACCTGAATTCCAAAATTTACAGCAAACGATCAGTGAGATAGATTCGTCTAATAATACATTAAGTAGAAAATTGTCAACTTTACAGCAAGAAGTGACAGAGATAAAAAATATTTCAGTTAATAACACGTCACGGCATACGGCACATTCCGAACATTTCTCACACTCACACAGTCAGTTTAATTTGGGTAATTTACAGAGAGTACGTGACTTAGATTCCTAACAGTCACAGACAAATAGATTCTCATACAATCCTGAACCTGTTCAGATGTACAGAGACGATAATTTTGATTATAAGCATTTTCTATCTGTGACAAAATTTAAAGTATTTAAAAATGACAGCACACAGATTCACCCCTTGGATTGGATACAACAATTTAGCTTTGCTTTTCCACCGACTTGGCCCGTAACACATAAACTTGAATTTATTTGCAGTTTTTTGGAAGGCGAACCGGCAACTCGTATGAGACCGATCGCGAGACAATGCTACTCGGTAGAAGAATTTCAGAATGCTTTTCTGTCAGCGTATTGGTCGAAGACGACACAGCGCAGAATTAAGGATCAACTAATTAGTTTACCAGATTATGAGAACTCAAATTTTCCCAGTGTCACGCAATTTTTTGAGCACATGGTCCAACAAAACCAGTACTTAAGTGAACCATATAGTGAATCTGCACTTATTCAATTATGTATTTCTAAATTGCCACGATCATTAAGAGTGTCACTTTTAACGGGTCAGCAAAAAGAAAATATTTCGTCATTCAGAGATCTGTTACAGCTTTTGGAAGTGCAGCAATCGGATTATTCCTTTATAAACAAAACTTTTTCATATAATAACCAAGGTCAACAAACATACAGCAATTACGATCAGCCACGCAATTCCAATAGCAAAGGTAATAGACGCTTCAGGAACGAAAACTACCAGAACTTTAATAACAGACAAAATTTTAATCATCAATATCGTCAAAATTATCAGCAACAGGAACCACGTTTTGGTAACAATAGAGGTTTTTCCCAACAACAGCAACAAAACCAACCGGTTAGGATACCTAACCAACAATGTAGTGCACAAGGTCAACCAAACTTTAATGTATCGCCGCTTACGCGTATAGCGTCGCCCCCAACAAATAGTAACACACAGCAACAAGGAAATCAGTATGTACAGAAAACACACTATTTCAATTCGTATCGCAATGCACCGTATAGAAATGATTATCACGACAGACGTAAAAATAATGAGCACAATTTTCAGCGTACATTTAATAACAGTCGATCTTATCAGCAGCAAGATGATCAGCAACAACATATTATCATGAATGAACCAGACAGTAGGTATCATCCAGAACGTAATACGTCTGGAAGAAATAACAGAACAGTTCAAATAGTCGAAATGCCACAGCATCCTCCTAAAAATAATAACACGTCAGATAGAATTTGGCTAGATACAGGACAGGTCGCATCTTCCAGCAACGCAAGCACTACTTTTGACACGCAGAATGTTGTTCACGAAAATGTTATTACTTTTGACGACATCCGAGACACTCTTTTACAGGAAAGACCAGTTGTTCAAAAAACCATTTCACACCCTGTCATCGAAATTAAAATTGGATCATCGAAATTTTCAGCAGTAATTGATTCTGGATCACCTATGTCGGTTATAAATGAAGAAACTTTCAACGAGTGTACCAAAGAGAATACCTATCCTACATTACCATTAGGCAAAACTAAAGTGAAAGGAGCAGTATCTAGTAAAGGAGTAGACGTAAAATTACAGACACATTTATCATTTTGTATTGCAGGTCATACATTTCACTCAAATTTTTGGATTGTTCCCTTATTGACGACAGACATTATTTTAGGTACGAATTTTCTGGTACAATACGACGCAATTATTGACTTTCAAAATTCCTATTTAATGTTAAAGGATGAAAATGTACAACTGGCTTTAGAATTTCAGCACTCTTTATCTGCAGAAGAACAAACAATTAATCGGACAGAGGTCATTTCTTCATCACGTAACATAGACTGTAATTCAACATTGTTCACAGATACGTACGTACACAACTATAATACTCCAGACGAAGCCGACTATGACGTTATGCAGACGATTTCTGATAAAGTTAAACAGAGCAGTGCAAATACAGACGACGAACGCACGCAACTACACAAAATTCTTTTACAGCAAGCTCCAGTTTTTGACAACGTTCCTGGTACTATGTCCGGTTTTATGTATGAATTTCAAGTTAAACAGCACGACACATTTAAAGCCAAGCATTATCCCATTCCGTATATTCATAAAAACAAGTTAAGAAAGAATTGCAAGCCATGCTTGACCAAGAAATTATTGAACCGGCAGTTAGTCCGTACATAAACCCGCTCCATATTGTTAAGAAAAAAATGGTTCACTTCGCGTCTCATCAATGACATTATTATTAATGAAACAGGTCGCCCACAGACACTAGAAGAACTTCTACAGAAATTTCATGGTACTGCTATTTATTCCACATTAGATTTGAAATCGGGATTTTGGCAAAATCAGCTCCATCCGAACTGCAGAAAGTACACAGCATTTCTCTGTTTTAGTGACTGTTATCAATTTTGTAAATTACCGTTCGGCTTAACAATTTCTTCAGCAGCTTTTATTCGCGGTTTGAATACGATACTTCCGACAGAACTTAAAGACAGAATCACAACGTACGTAGACGACATTCTTATTGCAGAAGCTAACTGGTCTGAACACAATCTGATTCTTGAACAACTGTTGCAAACTTTTCGTGCACAAGGACTTACAGTTAATCACAGTAAATCGCACTTTGGTAAAACTTCTATAAAATTTCTTGGACATGTAATTTCAGCAGAAGGCATTGCGCCTGACCCGGAAAAACTTCAAGCTCTACGTGACATTACTGTTCCTACGACGAAGAAACAACTACGCAGTTTTTTTGGGTTTAATTAACTTTTTTCGTAAATTTATTCATTACTCTGCTTTAGACACCCCTATATTATGTCAACTGACAGGTAAAAACACTATTTGGTCTTGGGATAGGCAAGCACATTCTGAATTGGTGAACCTGAAACAAGCCTTGTTGAATGCACCACTTTTATCACACCCAGATCTTACCAGAAATTTTTCCATTGCCACCGACAGTTCTAACACCGCTTTAGGCGTACACATTTTTCAGGAAATGAAGAAGATGGTTGTACAGTAGTTAAAAACATCGCCTTTGCGAGTCGCATTCTGTCAGCTGCTGAGCGCAATTATTCTGTTACTGAACTTGAAACATTATGTGTTGTATGGGCTTTTACGAGATTTCGGCATTTCCTTTATGGAAGACATACCACCGTTTACACAGACCACAGAGCGATACAATTTTTACTTTCGGCTAAATTTACACACGACAGATTAAGCAGATGGAAACTTTATCTACAGGAATTTAATTTTACAATTGTTCACATTCCCGGCACACAAAATATTGTAGCAGATGCACTATCCCGTTCTCTCAGCAACACTCAGCAAGACATCGCAACCAACTTCTGCAAAGCAAATTTCAGCGTCATGTACATTCAACAAGTTGCATTTGAAAATTTCATTTCGTCGTCATTACAAGACACAGCACAAGAGCAGAATAAAGACAATGTATGGAAAGAAATTAAACACCTTTGGCAAGATAGGAATAATGTTACCATTAGAAACCATTACACTGTACGCAATGACATTCTGTTTCGCCGCTCTCATCCTGACAGCAACAATTAGTTATTATGCGTTCCTGACGAACTTGTTAACAAATTAATCTGGTATACTCATTTAAGTTATGCACATTACGGAGCCAGAAAATGTTTTCTTATACTGAGACAGAACTGTTATTTTACGAACATGGAAAAACGTATTCGACGAGTTTTAGCGTCATGTAAAATCTGCCAGAAAGCTAAATCAGACACGACTTCACATATTCCTCCATTACATCCCATTGTACCTGTTAAATTGAGACATATGGCCGCTGTAGACATTTTTGGTCCGATTCCCAGAACTAATAGAGGTTTTTGTTACATCTTTGTCGCTGTTGAACTCACTTCGAAATTTGTTACCTTCACTCCGTTACGCAAAGCTACTGCTAAAGCTGTTTCGAAAGCATTTGTGAAACATTTTCTATTTCATGTAGGGCATGTGTTGAAAGTAATTTCCGACAATGGACCACAGTTTCGATCTGCTATATGGACACGTATGTTACGAGCTACATAGAAACATTTCTCCGATATATATATCCAGGTACCATGCTTCTTCGAACCCTTGTGAACGATTAATGAAAGAAATTGGTAAACTGTGTAGAATTTACTGCCATAAAAACATATTGATTGGGACACACACATACTCTCATTCCAAAATGTAATTAATTCCATGCCGAATGAATCTGCTATGCTATCTCCGTCTGTTATATTGAAAAATGTTGAACCACCTAACAAAATTAAAGAATTAGTAACATTTCCTACATCTCGTCGACTACGACACCATGAAATAATTGACATTGCGCTGAACAACATCAAACGTGCCGCAGAGCGCCGGAGAAGACAGCAAAAACAGGTTTGTATACGCCGTGACTTTCACATTGGACAGAAGATATTAGTACGTACACACTATTTATCGAATAGAGGAAAAGGTAGGTGCAGTAAATTTGAACTTCTATACGCAGGTCCATATCGGATTCGCAGCATTCCTGACCCCAATGTAGTACACGTCGAAACTTTGAGAACCAGAAAAACCAAAGGGAACCACCACATATCCAACATCAAACCTTTTATTGAATGAACATACTTTATGATTTATCACACTGTAATGTCATTTCCTAATTTTTTTATGACCACTTATGCAATTATATTCACATGAACACTTACTGATGATTATCGTATTTTTTTCTTGGCAAGTGCCCGGCAAGGTAAGGTTAGCAGGACGCTTTTCTTGTCGTTACACATCAAACCGTGCATATTTTCCAATTTTTATGTATGTATGATTGTTTTCCTGTTTTGTTTGTATGTACTATGAAATATTTAAGATATAACAAACACCAGTTGACTTTTAACATTTTGCCTTATGATAGCTAAACATCGTGACTACTTTACTTTTTTTTTGCTGCTACATTGTGATACACTGTGTACATTTTTGCTTCTGAACACTGTCAATGTTTTTGACATATTACGTTTTCTGTCATGCTATGCTGTATGCTCAATTATGTTACTATAAACCAGTTTTTATCTAATGGGTATATGAATTAAATGCAAGACATTAATCTTTGTTCATCATTTTCAGAAAGAAATAACGTGTAAACGAAATAAATTAAACAGAAATGGGAATTTCACCTTCGGAATGAACGAAAGAGGATGCGATACCTCATGATGAAGAGTAAATGGATCAGAATTAACAAGCATTAACAAGAATATACTATACACATCGTAGAATAGCAGTCTTAACTAATTTTTTCTTTCAGAATACGAGGCGATTGATGCAGGCTGTCAGACAGAACTACACATTTTAGTTTTAGTGATGAAATATGATAGAAATAAGGAATAGTTGTATAATGAATAATGAAGTGACTCTTTTGCAGATGATAATGAATGGTGATGAATAATGATGAAGAATGTGCTAATATGGATAATGAAGTTTTTCTTTACAGGTGATGATAATAATGGAGTTATGATGATATGGATAATGATGAATAATGATGAAGAATATGCTAATATGGATAATGAAGTTTTTTCTTTGCAGATGAAAATAATGATGAGGTTTATATTTGCTGTTGGTTAAGAGATGCTATGTAGTTATTTAAGTATTTGTTGCAGTTCATTTTGACAGCATGTATTATATCGCATGGTATAATGACTGAAGGTTTTGGAAAGGACAGCTAGAGAACATATATATATTTTATACACATTTCACTACCTGTTAATTCAAAGTTCACTACTTTTCAGCATAATATGCCTTTCTTCTTTCAGCTCAATAATCCATTTTGTATTTTTTCCAGGAGAAGTTTTTCATGATACTTACTAAACCTGTTACTTATTAAACCTGTACTAGTACTTGCATTTTTTTTACAAAGTTGTGTCTATCATTTATAAATGTGATCACATATACTACTTGTTTCATAACCTTGCTACAGCTGACTCATGACGAATGACGTTACACATCCTCATTTGCAGCAATAACTCAAAAGCAAACAAAGTAATTACCAGTCCCAAATAATGCTACTAGTTTAAGAGAGTTCTAAATAACACTGATCAGCTCTGAATAGTATGTCACTTCAATAATGACTTCTGAATAATACAAAAAAAATGGTTTGTAACTGGCCAATGAATGCCACTTTTTATTGTAATAAGATGACATATGATGCCAATGGTTACTATAATTAGACTAATTATGTATAAATGCTATGCCAATAATTAACTCATTTTGAATAATGACTTCTGAAGAATACAAAAAAATGCTTTGTAACTGGCCAATGAATGCCACTGATTATTGTAATAAGATGGCCAACAAGTGCCAATGATTACTATAACTAAGTGAATTATGCTGATACTACGCCATTCAGTAGCTCCTGTTTTCAATGACGACTTCTGATGGTTTGTAGCTAGGCAATGAGTGCCAATGTTCTCTGTAAACAAACGATTTATGTACATTATTCTGTAATACTGTGTCATTTATTAGCTCCTGTTTTGAATGATGACTTCTAATGGTTTGTAATTAGGCAATGAGTGCCAATGTTCTCTGTAAACGAACGATTTATGAACATTATTCTGTAATACTATGTCATTTATTAGCTCCTGTTTTCAATGATGACTTCTAATGGTTTGTAGCTGGGTAATGAGTGCCAATGTTCTCCGTAAACAAATGATTTATGAACATTATTCTGTAATACTACATACATGGTACAGAAATGTTCAGTAACTGGGCGATGAGTGACACCAATTACTCAAATCAGTTGTTAGACTAGTGTAATTCTCAATGAAGACTACTATGTGACTTAATGTCCTTCACCTTCTGACCTAATTACCAGAAATTATTGCAATATACATTTGTCCTGTCTATCCTCATGATCATGGAGCACTATATTTGGTTTTTGCACTAATTCTACGTTGGTCTACTTTACAAGAACATGGTGTTGACACGACATGCTGTCCACCACCTTGAGCGATGGAGATGTTATTATGGTCCCACTGTTTGGTGTACCTAGTGTACTACCAAAATGATAGCATGGAATATTATTACGACATTTCAGTGTCTTGGCTACACTGACTATTACTTCAAGGAAAAGTGCTTCAGATTGTCTCACTTGGTGTTGTGCTTCTGTAGAAAGATATGGACTTTCAGTGCAGCTGCGTGCAACCTGAAGTGCTACAACCATGACGCAATCCTTCCCATTCCTTTCCTAATTCTTGTAAAATGAAAAAGACATATACAGTGCGTGTGCACTTCATTTCATTTGTTAACAAGATCAGTTGTCCTAAAATACTAAAGACTTCTATAGTGCATGTGCACTTTATTTCATTCCTTGATATGTTTATTTGTTGTAAAATATTAGAGAGTTTTACAGTGCGTGTGCACTTTTGCCATTTGTTAATATGATTTGTACTCATTGTGTATACATTTTGTGATTCCCAGATATGTTCTGAACTTCAGTGCGTGTGCACTTTTGTCATTTGTACTTAATATGTTTATTTGTTGTAAAAAATATTGGAGAGTTTTACAGTGGGTGTGCACTTTATGCCATTTGTACTCATTACGTATACATTTTTTTTGCGATTCCCAGATATGTTCTGTATTACAGTGCGTGTGCACTTTCGTCATTTTGTTAACATGATTTGTATTCATTGCATATACATTTTGTGATTTGCTGATATATTCTGAACTACAGTGCGTGTGCACTTATGCCATTTGTTAATATCATTTGTACTCATTATGTATACATTTTGTGACTCCCAGATATGTTTTGTACTACAATGCGTGTGCACTTTCGTCATTTTGTTAACATGATTTGTATTCATTGCGTATACATTTTGTGATTCCCTGATATGTTCTGAACTACAGTGCGTATGCACTTTTGTCATTTCTCAATATGATTTGTACTCGTTGCCTATACATTTGTGTTTTCCTGATATGTTCACTACTACAGTGCGTGTGCACTTTTGCCATTTGTTAATATGTTTTGTACTCATTGTGTATACATTTTGCCATTGCTTGATATGTCTGTACTCAGTGCGTGTGCACTAAATTTTATTTCATGTTCTGCACCTATATATATGTACATATTCTGTGATTGTAAAGTTAATTAATTAAGAAAAATTTGTTGCTCATGGCAAGTCCAATTGACTCACCATCGCTGCCAAATTTTTGCCCCCCCAGTGGAGGGTTATGTAAGGTGTATGCTTCGCCGGCGATGGGCGAGGCATGACATAATCTCTGACCAGAGAGTAGTTTATTGTTAGTTGTTGCTTGTCGCGAGTCAACAGTAGAAGTCAGTCTGCGCGAGTCTGCAGTAGTAGTCAGTCGGATACGGTTGTAGGGAGTCGGCATGCGTCGGCTGTGTGCTCTGGTCGCGACTCTGGTCAGGACTCTGGAGGATGAGTATTGTTGTAGAAGGTGAAGAAGCAGCCTTGCGCATATTTAATAATGTATGTTAATTGTAATTTAATTTGTTCAGAAAAAATGCCCCAATAATATTTTTTTTATAAAGTAACTCTTTTAAAGAAAAGTATTCATTTCAATTTAAAGAATTTTTCCACTCTTTTGAAGAAAAAGCATTCATTTCAATTTAAAGAATATTTCCTATGCACTCCTTCCAAGAATCAATATATATATATATATATATATATATATATATATATATATATATATATATATATATATATATATATATATGCCAGCATTGAAGGAAGCTCTGTCGATAAATAAGAGCATATATAGTTGCAGTTTTTATTGAGGTAAGAATTTTGCTTTTGTTATTCAGAATACAGGGCCGAAGGTCAGCGCTGCTGTCCTTATAAAATTTACCAGATATTATTATTTCTGTTGAGAGGTTCCATTTGGTTCATGGTTCATTATTTAATTAATATTATTGTGTGGTTTTTGGTCAATTTTCATTCTTTTAATTCTGTGGGGAGTTTAAGCATGGTTCGATTTCACATTTTTTATTTAACATATTTTTGCTGGGAGGTTATATTTGGCTCCATTTCCATTTTTATTTAACAAAATTTCGTGTGGAGAGGTTACAACGTTTTTGCTCTGAATGATCTTTCCTTTGATACAGCTGAATATTGACAGTTCCACTCGGGACACCGTGTATACTGCCGGTAACGGCGTCCATTTAATGCCGTTGCTCCACCTCATACTCAGTGACAGGGAGTCTATAAAAGAACGTTTTGCTGTTGATTGTAAGATATTTCCAGGCAGTGTATGGAGACACAAGCTCTTCCGCAAAAGTTTTGAATCTTCGCAGAGAGTTCAGGTACCAAGCAACCAGAAAGAACAGCGGAATCAGAAAAATTATGTGAGATAAATAGAGGGGATATGAAAGGACTTGCCCACTGCTTCTGGAGTCAAGTAATAGTTCATTTGTATACGAATCCATCAGGAGGTCGTATGGTAGGTCTTGGAGGCTTGCAACAACGGATTTACTGAAGAAATCGTGTACACACTGCTAGCTAGGCTGACCACCTACGGCGAGCAAACAGAAACTCACAACCGACAACATCGACGAGCTCTGCATATCAGCAATACTGACTGGACAAACCAGCTGCTATCGTAGCCGACTGACAGGCAACAGCAGGGAAGCCGATAAACTCGCACACTAAGGCACAAACAAACCGCCTACACTACCCTACATTGTGCATCCTGTATATGACCTGTCGAACACTAACCGATGATGAACTCAACTGTTACAAGTGTGCTGATGCTGGCCGGGAAGGCAACGCCGATACCCAGCTGCAGCCGCCGAGCGACAACGCCTCTCAACGTCAAAGGTATCCGCCTGCATGATACCCACTACTAACTTACCTAAACCTTGCACGATCTGTCGCAGAAAGCAAGCAATCCGCTACGGCTCTTACTACACCACACGACAATTCAGTGGCTTTTTATCCCCTTGGTTCTCGCCTTGGCACTTTTTTTTCCTCTGCCCTTCAAACGACTACCCTTCGCTCAATTATCGACCCAGTCTATCTCCAGATGAGCGATTATTATTAGTTAATCAAATGGTTCAAATGGCTCTGAGCACTATGGGACTTAACATCTATGGTCATCAGTTCCCTAGAACTTAGAACTACTTAAACCTAACTAACCTGAGGACATCACACAACACCCAGCCATCACGAGGCAGAGAAAATCCCTGACCCCGCCGGGAATCGGACCCGGGAACCCGGGCGTGGGAAGCGAGAACGCTACCGCACAACCACGAGCTGCGGGCATTGGATAATCACAACCAGACGTACGTAAACATCGCAATATCCGCATCCTGGGAAGACCTCACTTAGTGAACACTAACCCCTGTCCAGAGATGGCTGTACACCTTTGTTGTTGGTCGTCATGTCGGTGTGGGCGTAAAACCCTAAAACAAAACACCATGAAATTCCTCATAATCAATAGCAAAACATTCATCTCCAGACTTCTTGTCGCTGGAAATCAAAATCCGCCCTTCTATCATCTTCGGTCATTTATAGGGAGGAGTAGTCTTGCGCTCACATCCATTAATAACAGGAAATATAGTCGTCCTCTGTCTGTGTGCGACCGTCCAGTACATAATGTTCGTTGGATCTAAAGACTTGATAGCAGTGAGAGACAGACTTTAAAGTTCGTTGGAGTCGCTTGTGTCTAGCGGGCCAACACACATACGTCACATTACTCGATTACAGTTCTGTTATTTCCTGCAGACTGACTGACTTGAAATCAGGGTATGAATGGCGGAAAGAAGTACTCTGCGCAGTACTGCTAAGTTTACTAAATGAATTGTTTATTTCGCCCATCCTTAAGTGCTGTGGTGCTACGACAGAATGATATGCATTCCCTCTTATGCAGAACTGAGGACTCGAATTACTGTATAAGTGCAATACTTTACGAAAATAGTTCGAGGTTCTGTTCAGTCTCGGTGTTCCATGAAATAATCAGGTGTCCGTGAAACTCAAAGAGGAAATTATTACGAGTCCACAAGCTCGTGTAAGAATGTCCTAAATCTTGAACAACACGCCGCAGTTCAGTGTTATTCCGAGAAACTCTACTATAGACAACTTTACTCTGTCCACAAGCACACGAAGAAATTTTATAAGTTTTCAGAGCTGTCGCTCTAAAACTTTTAAACGCTTTTAGAAGCGAACGTTGCTCCGCACAGCGACGTCACCCTAGAGCTCGGCAACACATCAGACAGTTAGGTGTCGACACAAGCGAGAAAAGGCCAGAGATCAAAAGTTAGTGTGAGCTCTAAGGTGAGTTAATGATGTCACATTGTCGCCAAATTTCACCACAGTTTTGCACAAAGCCACCTTAGACGCGTTACGAAAAGGTCGTCACAGCCATTCTTTCATTTGATTGATGAAGTCTTCCATTTGTGATGTACGCGACAAACTTGGTCCATGGAAACGTCATGATCGTTAAAAACTTGATTTATGACGAGTTTCTAGTAATCGACGTCAGATAACTGCGGCAAAATTTACACAAAAGGCAGATTAAAACAGTTCATATATATAAATATTACAGAGTCATTGTAACATTTAGAAGGGACGTACATACTAAGTACAAGTATGTTTAGGATAGCTCTTTCAAGTGAGTCATGCGAGAAAAAAGTACAATATTACGTGCAATTGCCGTTAGGCGTATTTACAAAAAAATGTTTCTTTAAGACGTCGCATGCCAGACTGAAGACAGCAGACTTATTTTATATATTTATGCAATTTGCGTCATACCGCCAATGAAAAATAAAACATAGAATACGTTACGAGTCAAAACTTTTCATGGGACATATACAAAGAACGTAAATTACACTAAGCACAATGTCCAAATATTCCATCGAGAGGGAGAGAGAGAGAGAGAGAGAGCAATGTAAAGGTCGCCATTAAAAAGGTAGACATTACAATTTTTAATTACTATTTTCCTAACAAAACAAGCAACCTTCAACCTATATAGACCACCTACCACAAAATAGTAATTTTTCTAACCGCGTCGGGGTGGACTGGGTATGCATATGAACAGGGGAGTGGGGTTGTGCTGGTGTGGAGAGGAAAAAAGAAAGAAAGGTGGGGGGGGGGGGGGGGAGCGGCAGGAGGAAATGTTACTCCAGTGGTACATTTTCACTAAACTTTATGTAAGAAACACAATGTCATTATAATTATATTGTAGCAGAAATGACAATCTTTTTTTTTAGCACATTATTCTCTTTGGCACGCCGGGTAGCCGCGTGGTCTCAGGCGCCTTGCCACGGTTCGCACGGCTCCCCCCGTCGGAGGTTCGAGTCCTCCCTCGGGCATGGGTGTGTGTAAGCTGCCGAGAATTCTTCCGGGTTGTATGGCCGTCGTCCATGGAACTCTTCTATCCCTGACGTTCCGTCCAAAGCTACGTTGGACATCTTCAGAGGTGCTCCTGGTTGTGCTGAGTCTTGCCGACTGACGAGTCGGACGTCGAAGAACGGCCTAAATACCGTAGAAAGTGGGCGTGGTCTGGCTTTCACATGATAGCAGAGATAAACCTTGTCAAGGATAAAATATAACTAATGTAGCTTTGGATGAACCGTCAGGGATAGAAGAGTTCCACGGATGACGGCCATACAACCCGGAAGAATTCTCGGGAGCTGAAACAGCCGGTCGTGAAAGCCTTCATTGTATGATGGGTGCGTGTGTTGTGCTTAGCGTAAGTTAGTTTAAGTTAGATTAAGCCTAGGGGCCGACGACCTCAGCAGTTTGGTCCCACAGGAACGTACCACAAATTTCCAAAAATTTATTGTCTTTCAAAGTAAACCATTTTGCTGGAACGTCATGAATATGTTTACAAGTATAACAGTGTCATTAGAGCACATTACTGGGTGGGGAAGGGGTGAGAGGTAGGGAAAAGGGGAAGAGGAGGAACGGGGAATGAAAAGTTAAACGACCAATACGCAAATACATAACATTATTCCAATACCTCCACCCCCCCTCTCACACACACACCCCAGATCACAGAAGTATGTTCTAATGATGTCTTCATAAACTTAGAAAAGGAAATCTCATGACGTCTCAGCTTAGTAACCCGTTTTAAATATTTTTCCTAACTAAAACAAGGGTAGATTTCTTTTGTATAATACGTCGATCATGCACACAATGTTCCTCTTCAAAAAGTGTGTATATGAATAATGTTATATAGTTGCTTATTGTATTTGAATAATGTCATTATTTGCATATTTGTCATTTAACTTTATATTGGCCCTTCATCTTCTTCCCCCCTTCCCTCCCTTTTCCTCCTTCCCCAACCAGTAATATGCTCTAATGACCCTGTTATACTTGTAAACATATTCATGAGGTTTGAGTTTAATGGTCTACTTTGGAACAGAATAATCCACTGAAAAAAACCTATGGTCCTTCCTGTTATAACGTAATTTTAATGTCATTATTTTTGTTATATAAAGTTTAGTAAAAGTGTACCATTGAAGTAACGTATCCTCCCCCTTCTTTCTTTGTTCCCCTCCATCCCTTCATGCTACCCTTCCTTCCAGTTCCGCAGTACTCCGCGTTCCCAACCCCTGCCTATTTTCCTACACAACTCCCCCTGTTCCTCCCTTCTCCACCAAGTAATTCAACAGCTGTTTCCATCTGCCCCCTATCCTTCCCATGGTGCCCCCACAACCTCCATCTCTTGTTCCTATTCATCCACAGTCCAACCTGACATATTCAGAAAAATTAATATTTTGTGACGTAATGTGGTAGCAATATTTACGCTGTTTTGTATATTATAAAAGCTATGTCTCAGTCCCTGAGTCTGCTGCCTTCAGTCTGGCATGCGACGTATCAAAGTAACACCTTTTGCAAATACGCCTAGCGGCATTTCCACATGAGACTGTGTAATATTGTAGCTTTATATTTCTATGATGATCGGTGCTAATAGCCAATGAAAGCGGGTTACAAGCTGTGATCTGTCTGGGGAAGTTAACCGTGGATTACTGGGCAACTGTTTCATCAGGTATCTAGTCTCGGTTTACCAAATTCCCAAACAGACTAACATTAATGATAATCTTTTAATAGTCATACAACAACCGGTAATATATATATAAAAAGGAGAATTTAAATAAAAAGAAAGAAATCAGTTTATATTTGGAAATTTATTTTTAAGATTGGTCATGAAATTTCAGCATATTAAATTTTATTCGTAACAAGCTGGTGCCTTATTTAGGATGGTGAAAATCTTACGGAACACATCAAATATGGAGCCAAGATTGGGAGTCTGCATACAACACTGCATTCATAAAACAACACACAAAGAACGTTGAAACGCATCCAAGAGAAAGTTAACCACTACAAACAGATTCAAATTTTTACCCAAAGAAATTATGTTCGAAGCACAATCCTGTCCGTCATGTAAATTCATATTAACTCTTTGTGAAATCTTCGCGAAAAGAATAGCTGAGGGCTACTTTGATGATTACACCACATGCTTCATGTGGTCAACTTGGTTTACACAAAGCGTGTAACTCCACAATAATTTCGATAATTAAAATAAATTAGATCAAAAAGCAATTTACAAAATGAAAACAAAATAAATTAGATCAAAAAGCAATTTACAAAAGGAAAACCTCGAACTGGTTGTTAACGTCTTACTGTTAACCTGACGGGTCAAACAGTTATATAAGCACGTGGTACTGGTCTCGCAAAGTACACCCCACGTGTGTTGAACATAAAGAAAAGTTGCTATATTGCAAAATATTGTCAAGACGAGACGTTATAATCACACAAGCATTTGCATTTAAGATTGATCTTAGTTAGAGTTACTGATCAACACGTGGTTCCACTTTACTCACAAAGTAGTAACAAAGCAACTCCCGGAAAATAATATGAACTTCACACGAGAATTACACTACGCTGCAATTTAAGATAACCTTAGATATTTTAGAGCTAACCCGAAATCAAGGTGATTAAATTCTCAGTTAGGCTGAACTTAACAAATCCATTGTCCTACGGACTTAGCAGACACGCGCTTAGCCGGAGATCTTACCATTTCAGACGCTCGCCACCGCCAGACTGCAACTGCCTACTGCCGAGCGTGCTTCCTGAGGGTGGCTCACAAAGACAAACGGAAGGGGCCAGAGGGGCAGCTTCCTATACCAACATGACAACGGACGGACAGGACCATACTAAGGATAGAAACCTCTCTGCTTTAAGAAAGCGTAGCTACCTGTTCCGACGTTGGTCCTACTGTTCTCTAGCAGACAGCCTCGTCTGCTACCCTCAAGCATGCAACTACAAACACATTTGATCATTCATACTCTCACACAGAAGGGAAGGGGGATGACAGTATCTTATCATATACAGTATATAAGAGAAAGCGGATGTAGGTTCCGTATGAGACTGTGTGACATGAATTACATATAAACTGTGTTTTAAAGTGTAGTAGTGTGACAGATCGTCCTTGTTTACGTGTAAAAGTAACACGTTCCACTACTCAGTCTCCTCCCAGATAGTCAGAAACGCCACAGTAAATTTAGACGAGGAATTTATGCCGTAAATGACAACAGATTTAAGAAATCAAACATGAAAGCAATCCAACAGAGACCTTTCATAACCCCAACGCTCCGGGAAAAGACTGTGCAGGGAATTTTCTGGCCATGCTAGGACATTCCCAAGCAGGCTTCTCACACCCTACTTAAACCAAAAGTGTAAAGAAAAGGCAAAAGGTCACCAGCTACTTGCTAAAACACAATAATTTCAACAAATCTTTAAAATCTACTAATTTCAAACAGAAAAAAAAGAACACAATCTGTGACACCTATTTAAAAGATAGTGTAGACCTAATTTGGTCAGCAAGTAAAAACAATGGTTCCTGTGTCATTAATATGAAAACAATTTCTGATTGTTACCCTTATGGAGTTCACCAGTATTTGCTCATTGCAAGAGCCAACTGATCACAGGAAAATTTATGACTGTTTATTAACAAGCAAAATTTATGAAAATAGCAAAGGTGCCACAGCAATAAAAAAAGAGCATGAAATAACATCAGTATTATAAAGCAGAACATTACAATGCACAATCCGCAAAAGCAAAAAAAATGATAAGAGAAAAAACATGTTTTACAAAGTGGTTATCGCAAAAAAAATTCTATATCTTATAAAACTAATAATTTGTCGAATTAAAATAACTATGTGGCACTAATTGAATCACTCTACTATATTTCAATTAGTTAGCAAACAGTGAGCACTGTGTCATTATAGTGAAACTACAATAACTGTGTGATTGTTACCCTTAAGGGGTTCCTCAAAATAAATATACCCCATGCAAAGGCTAATCGATCACAGTCCAATGAGAATGAATAGCAATCTGACTGATAAACGGAGCAATGCCACTTGAATGAATTTACGAAACAAAATATAACATATCTAATACATCACCCAAGAACAAACATTGATCAATAAAACAGTACAATAGTCAACATCTAATAAAAAAAACACCAATAAATAAAACACCTGCAAAATACAAGAGTCAAAGTCTAAAAGAAAACAAAAATAGAACACCTGCAAAATACAAGAGTCAGTCTAATAAACACCAATAAATCGAATCCCTGCAAAACACACGAGTCAAAGTTCCTGTGACAGACACACACGTATATGCATTGAACTAAGAACCGTATAATCACTGTTCACTGATACACTCAGTAGTTCTACTGTTCCGAGGCACAATATAAGGGGTGGGGGAGAGGGATTCGTCGCCGCAGCTGTCAGTAGGGATTTTTGTCCATCTATTGCGTGCAATCCCGCCGTCTCTGCCCTCTCATGAAGTTTCTCTTGGTGGTCTGTGTCACGTACCTCTCGATTTGGTTCCATGTTTGTGTTGTCAAATTCGTGTAGTATCCTCGTTTGACACGCCAGGTTGATATTCCTGGGCAAGGATGACACTTAATGGCTCTTCTTTTGTGCCACCCTTAGCGACCAGAGAACATCGATCCATGATTTACTGTCGCTTGACAGTAGGCATCCGTCAGGAAATGTTGATAGGCGTCATTGAAGTCTGCCAGTTTCTCTGGATAGTACCTGTCAAAAGGCTCCACGCCTCTTGTGTTGTTTCTCCGCGGCCGTCTCGTCACGGTCGCGTGCGTGTGGTGCGTTGCCAGCAGATGGATTTCCGCGTGGTGGACCGCTCGCCCATCTCAGGTCATCGCCTTCACGAAGGGTCGCACGGGGCGGCCGCCCATTAGCTCCAGGTACAAGGGAAAGTGTTTGCCGCGTACCCTTGTTTTGTTGTCGGCCGCGCTCCCGAAGTGGCCTGGCTGACAGCATGCCCCGCTGGGAAACCCGTCAGTTTACAACTAGTCCGGCTGCTCCCGCTGTCTCTTAAGAGTTTAGCCGGTTCGCTTTCACGTTCTCACTGCATTCACAGAATATTTTTTTATCGTAGTTATGTGATTACACAATGTCATACATAATACCACTTAGTATTTTCTTTCACAATTTTTAAGAACAAAAGTGAGACTTAATTTTTTTTTCAAATAAAAAAATTAGATGAATCGACAATATAAAATAAAATTTAAATGACTTGACAATGTAAAAAAAATAAAAGTGAAATGACTTGACAATGCAAAAAATTAAAATTAAATGAACTGACAATATAATATTTAAATCCACATCACTAATGTGGTTCACTTACGTTTTAATAAATCAAATGCTACTTATTAATTCACTAAAATGAATAGGATTATCCCTTGTGCAAGTATAGGTCAGGCCAGCATAGGGTTCACATGTTATTTACACACACACACACACATGCACACCTGTTGTCTATTCTACAAACTAATTACCCATAAACATGCATTACTCAAAATTCTACTTCACTCCACTACTAGTTAAGCCAACAAGCTACTTCAATGCTATTTCAACACCGTGTATATACCACTACAACATTGTTCTAATTCGTCCTCTTCTTGATGCTCGCGGCATACGTCTTGTCACATGATAAATATGGAGAAACTTTCCTTAAACATACACAGTAAAAAGAACAATGGTTATTTACACGCCAAAACATTTATACCAGTTCACACACCTGAAAAGAGACTCGCAATTATACATTTATCATACTCATATATTCACACATAAAACAGTAAGAAAATTTCATCTAAAATTACGTTATCACAAGAATTAATCACACAGATGACTCTGAGAACGGTAAAGATGTCTGCACTATACAGGTTATACTACATTTTCTTTCCCATTTTGCTGCGATTTCGTTCCTTCTTTACGTTACCTTTCGCTTCCAAATCAGTTATTTCGCCTGTGGTGGTTATTCTGGATTCATTTCTCATGAATGGCAAATTTGTGGTCACCGCTATTCTGTAAAACAGTATCATCTTAACGTATTGAACTTACAACAGACACAAAAGATCCGAATCCTCCTGTAGTCCAAATGACAAATGTTTTGCTTCATCCTTATTACCTTAAACCAAGCTTTCCTTCGGTCCCATAATTCAAAATTATTTACTCTTCCTCTACATTCAAGAGGGAAATTTCCTCAGTACAAATCATATAGGCTGCAGTGCATCCCGCACCAGCGAAAACAGTAAGCTGTAATGCTCACAGCATCAGCAAAACACATAAACGTCGCTTTTCTAGGACAAGTATTAACGCAGAATAAATTTTTCAGGCTCTGGCTCAACATCAGTGAAGACTACAAAAAGGATCCACATTTCCGTTCCATTCTCCATTTGTGGAAAACTGCTCGTATTTGACTACCACAATAATATTTCAGAGCCACGTAAATTACACAAACCACAATTCTTCTTTCACCTTGAAGGGAATCAATATACTTACGAAATCCACAGATAGCAGTTTACGTACTCAGCTATAAAGAACAAAAAAGACATATACCGTCAATATTAACATATCATCGCATATTGGGAAGCCAATGGTTAAACAATCGTGTTATCGCATCCTGTTTTCAAGATTCCAAACTTACTCATTCCTTTCTCAGAGTTCTCCTATCTTAAAATATTCATACAGCACGCATACTATAGTAAGAGATCCTCATTTATACCGACAGATATAGAATAGTAATAGATAGATAGTAGCACTGAAAGCAGAAAATCGGAAACAAGGCTACTAACAGCTGGGGACCTGGGTTTGCCAGACCCATAATACCCACAGATCGGATATTCCCCTGAGTTTTGCATTAATTCAACACAGATCTTGCTTCTCTCAGGAGCGACTCTTTTCAATTTACACAAAAAAACATAAACAGCATTTCACTCGTTCACAAAGAAACCTTTTCTCTTCACGTTTGAATCAAACTAAATCCTAATTGCACAAGGAAAGAAAAAAATTTAAAACATCACTTCAATCAATCACATAGAAATATCTTTATCATTAATTTTTACCAACATATTATTCAAAATGCATACATCACAAATTTAAACTAATCAATTCTTTCTCCTCACCGTCCTCTCTACTTCTCACTGTCCTTTCTACTCATTTGCCATGTCGCTCATTTGCTCCGATTGGCGCCTTCTGGGCTGATCATTTGTCATTGCCGGTTTCGTTCATTTCCATTTACTGGATTATGTCTAGGGTTGGCCGGCCGAATTTCAGCATCATGTGGGGCTCCGCCTACAATCCTACTCCCACCGTGTTCATCGTAGTAACGATGCTGGTTGCCGTACCTGTTGCGTTCACGATCTTGTCTACGTCCTCGATCATTTCTGTTGTTCCACCTGTGTTCGCGACTGTCACCCCAGTTTCTATACGGCCGGTCCCGATTATTGTTCCGTTCGCGTCGCGACGACCAGTCACGCCGTTGATTAGTAATACGGCCACGACTGCGGTCGCGCTGCTGTGCCCCGTAATAACTTTGTGCCTAATTAGGCGAGCATTCTGCTGTATTATATTCCAACTCTTGGAGAAGTGTTTTAAACGTTTCCAGGTCCTCTTTACATCGTCCCGCAAGAATGACGTGCCGCAAGTGCATCGGCAATTTGGTGATGCATATCCTAATTAGTTCCGCAGGCCCGTATGGGTCGTATAAAAATTGATTTGCCTGCAGCATGTGGTCGAATAGGCGTGCAGGGCTGCCGAAACCAGACTGGTTCAAATTTGGCAGCATAATTATGCCATGTTTGACCCTATCTTGTGCCGCTTCCGGCCAATAGGCGGACAGAAAGGCTTGTCGAAACTCCCGAGTGGAGTTGCAGTGACGCGCTGCCGACCTCATGCGACTCGCCGGTTCGCCTTCCAAATAGCCACACATATATTCTATCTTATGTGAACTTGCCCAGTCGGGAGGAAGACAGAACTCAAATTGCTCGAGCCATGCTCGTGGATGAATTCCTTTTTGCGAATTTCGGAATATCTCAAACTTTCTCACCGTAAGGAAATGTTTGAAATCAAATCCCCGCATTTCCTCCTGGCGAGGCCCTTGTATGTTTCTATTCGTCTCATGTCTGCCCCTCAAAATAGATTCTTCCCTGTCATCAAAATCTCCCTCGTGTCCGGAGTCCCTCTCTGCACTGTTCGTACGGCTATTTTTAGTGCTATTGGCGAGTTCGGAATCACACGCCATGCGGTTTTCCAGATGCGCCACGCGTTCTTGTAATTCGCCTGTTACCGCTTTGTTTTGCCTGTTCACTTCGAACTGTCCCTTCTGAAATCTCAGAAGCGAACGCACTTCTTCGGTCTCTGCGGCCGCTACCGGTGTAGTATTGTTATCGCTTTCCGTCAGCTTCATCGTGCCTACAATGTCCGCTAATGCCGCAATCTTATCATCTATTCGTCTCTTGTCCTCCGCCCCAGTCTGCTTCAATCGTTCTACTTGCTGTTCCAACGCGTGGATCGCTAAACTGTTGTCCGCTATTGTGTTGCTAACGGCCGTGGGACAATGCGTTTCCGCGTCTTGGACCCTCGAGAGTACCTGCTGGTGCTCCCTTTGGCATTCTTCTCTCAGCGCTTGTAAATTCCTAAGTAGCTGTTCTTCGCTCTCTTTAGACTCGGCATCGCCACTCCGCTTGCCCTGTTCTAAGGCTTGCAGACGGTCATCGATTTGTTCAAATGTACGGCCTAATTCTTTCATAATATCACTTTTTATTTCACTTGCCAGATTGTTTATTCTTTGTGAGATATCATCGGACACTCTCTGCATCGACTTGTCGACTTTATTTGTCTGCTGGATTAGTTTTTCGTCTATTTGTTCGCCTAGCTCGCAGATCGATTTTTCAGATTTCTGCGTCATTTGTTCGCCTAGCTCTCGGAACGATTTTTCGGATGATTCTTTTTGTTCTCTGAACGATTTTTCTGATTTCTGCGTCATTTGTTCGCCTAGCTCTCGGATCGATTTTTCTGATTTCTGCGTCATTTGTTCGCCTAGCTCTCGGATCGATTTTTCAGATTTCTCTGCGTTTTCTTTATTTTGTAGCAATAAGGCTTTCATGAATTCTGCCAAATCAATTTGGTTAGTTGGGGGCAAACTAATTTCTGGCTCTGATGTGAGCCCGTTCGTGCTGTTTTGCATTTCGTCTGAAGTATTTCCCATTGTATTTTCGGAAATTACGACAGTCACACGAAAGATACCCAACCTAGTACACACTTTTTAACACGCAAAACAAATTTTTATCCTTGATCGAAACAGTGGAATTTACAAGCGAGAAAAAAACACACACACATATAAAACACACAAATATAGGAAACAAAACAAGACAAACAACTCAACGCCGCTCAACAACGCCGTGAATCTTTTGAAAGTCTGCTCAGAAACAACGCAGAAGTTGTTTGAGCGCTGTAGGGAAAAAAAATTAAGATTATAACACGCTCGCAATCTAACGTTTCAGAGATTCCAGAGTCTAGCGGAATCACAGAACAGGGTCGCCATGTGTAACGTTTTAGCTTTAATTTTCTATGATGATCGCGGTACTGATGGACAATGAAAGCGGGTTGAAAGCTGTGATCTGTCTGGGGAAGTTAACCGTGGATTACTGGGCAACTGTTTCATCAGGTATCTAGTCTCGGTTTACCAAATTCCCAAACAGACTAACATTAATGATAATCTTTTAATAGTCATACAACAACCGGTAATATATATATAAAAAGGAGAATTTAAATAAAAAGAAAGAAATCAGTTTATATTTGGAAATTTATTTTTAAGATTGGTCATGAAATTTCAGCGTATTAAATTTTATTCGTAACAAGCTGGTGCCTTATTTAGGATGGTGAAAATCTTACGGAACACATCAAATATGGAGCCAAGATTGGGAGTCTGCATACAACACTGCATTCATAAAACAACACACAAAGAACGTTGAAACGCATGCAAGAGAAAGTTAACCACTACAAACAGATTCAAATTTTTACCCAAAGAAATTACGTTCGAAGCACAATCCTGTCCGTCATGTAATTACCACACACTGGTATACTAAATTCATATTAACTCTTTGTGAAATCTTCGCGAAAAGAATAGCTGAGGGCTACTTTGATGATTACACCACATGCTTCACGTGGTCAACTTGGTTTACACAAAGCGTGTAACTCCACAATAATTTCGATAATTAAAATAAATTAGATCAAAAAGCAATTTACAAAAGGAAAACCTCGAACTGGTTGTTAACGTCTTACTGTTAACCTGACGGGTCAAACAGTTATATAAGCACGTGGTACTGGTCTCGCAAAGTACACCCCACGTGTGTTGAACATAAAGAAAAGTTGCTATATTGCAAAATATTGTCAAGACGAGACGTTATAATCACACAAGCATTTGCATTTAAGATTGATCTTAGTTAGAGTTACTGATCAACACGTGGTTCCACTTTACTCACAAAGTAGTAACAAAGCAACTCCCGGAAAATAATATGAACTTCACACGAGAATTACACTACGCTGCAATTTAAGATAACCTTAGATATTTTAGAGCTAACCCGAAATCAAGGTGATTAAATTCTCAGTTAGGCTGAACTTAACAAATCCATTGTCCTACGGACTTAGCAGACACGCGCTTAGCCGGAGATCTTACCATTTCAGACGCTCGCCACCGCCAGACTGCAACTGCCTACTGCCGAGCGTGCTTCCTGAGGGTGGCTCACAAAGACAAACGGAAGGGGCCAGAGGGGCAGCTTCCTACACCAACATGACAACGGACGGACAGGACCATACTAAGGATAGAAACCTCTCTGCTTTAAGAAAGCGTAGCTACCTGTTCCGACGTTGGTCCTACTGTTCTCTAGCAGACAGCCTCGTCTGCTACCCTCAAGCATGCAACTACAAACACATTTCATCATTCAACCTCTCATCATATACAGTATATAAGAGAAAGCGGATGTAGGTTCCGTATGAGACTGTGTGACATGAATTACATATAAACTGTGTTTTAAAGTGTAGTAGTGTGACAGATCGTCCTTGTTTACGTGTAAAAGTAACACGTTCCACTACTCAGTCTCCTCCCAGATAGTCAGAAACGCCACAGTAAATTTAGACGAGGAATTTATGCCGTAAATGACAACAGATTTAAGAAATCAAACATGAAAGGAATCCAACAGAGACCTTTCAACTGTACGTTCTTCTTGTAATACTCACTTGTATGAGCTTTCCTAAACATATTGTAAGTACTTGTATCTATCATATATTTCCGTTCCTGATGTTACATTGGTACTGTAATATTTGTATATGAACTGTTTTGTCTTTTGTGTAAATTGTGCCGCAGTTATCTGATGTTGATTACTCGAAACGCGTCATAAATCAAGTTTTTAGCGTTCAAGACGTTTTCGTGGAATTACTATATATGCCAAGTCTGTCGCATACCTTACAAATGGAAGACTTCATCAGTCAAATGCAAGAGCGGCTGTGACGACCTTTTGATCGTGTAACACGTCCAACGTGGCATTGGGTATAATTTTGGTGAAATTTGGTGACAATGTGACATCATTAAACCACATTAGAGCTCACATGAACTTGTGAGCTGGCCTTTGTTTTCTCATCTGTCGACAGCTTGCTATTTGATGCGTCACCGAGCACAATAATGACATCATAGGGCGTCATGCTTTTGACCCTTACCGAGGGCATCTTTAGGCCAAATTTCAAACTTATGCGTCGCAGTGGTAGGTAATAATGGGGTTTCGAAAAGATAATCCTTTAATTCTGTTGCGCAGTGTAACTACGTGTATGTTAGCGATAGAACCTGTCGTTGCCCATCCAGGAGGAAAGAAGAAATCTAGCAGTGATAGGAGTCTGTACACCTGAAGAGAGAAATTTGCTAGTCTATAGATGTTTATAATGGCTTCCAAGAGAGACTAGATCAATATAACCTCCAAAACGTGCTTAACAATAAACACTGAGTGTCAGTTCGAGTGCTACGTAATCCATCTTACCCTATAGCGTGGGGGGATCTAATATGGTGCAAGATATTTTAGTAGTCGCCCAAGGCAGGAAGCCCGGCGCACTCCTTACCGCCTTCTAACTGCAACTGGGCCGAGCCCAGCGAATCACAGTACGCCTCACGAAACTGATTCACATTTCAGAGTCTTCGGAGCTTAACCTTTTTCGCGCAGTGAAACCCGTGTATGAGTGTTCTAAAGAAGTTCTTACGATTCAAGGTGACTACTTTCAGAAGGTTGGCTCACATCGGCTGTTTCCAGGAGCGGAACCAGTAATCAGAATACAGGGTGTTTCAAAAATGACCGGTATATTTGAAACGGCAATAAAAACTAAACGAGCAGCGATAGAAATACACCGTTTGTTGCAATATGCTTGGGACAACAGTACATTTTCAGGCGGACAAACTTTCGAAATTACAGTAATTACAATTTTCAACAACAGATGGCGCTGCAAGTGATGTGAAAGATATAGAAGACAACGCAGTCTGTGGGTGTGCCATTCTGTACGTCGTCTTTCTGCTGTAAGCGTGTGCTGTTCACAACGTGCAAGTGTGCTGTAGACAACATGGTTTATTCCTTAGAACAGAGGATTTTTCTGGTGTTGGAATTCCACCGCCTAGAACACAGTGTTGTTGCAACAAGACGAAGTTTTCAACGGAGGTTTAATGTAACCAAAGGACCGAAAAGCGATACAATAAAGGATCTGTTTGAAAAATTTCAACGGACTGGGAACGTGACGGATGAACGTGCTGGAAAGGTAGGGCGACCGCGTACGGCAACCACAGAGGGCAACGCGCAGCTAGTGCAGCAGGTGATCCAACAGCGGCCTCGGGTTTCCGTTCGCCGTGTTGCAGCTGCGGTCCAAATGACGCCAACGTCCACGTATCGTCTCATGCGCCAGAGTTTACACCTCTATCCATACAAAATTCAAACGCGGCAACCCCTCAGCGCCGCTACCATTGCTGCACGAGAGACATTCGCTAACGATATAGTGCACAGGATTGATGACGGCGATATGCATGTGGGCAGCATTTGGTTTACTGACGAAGCTTATTTTTACCTGGACGGCTTCGTCAATAAACAGAACTGGCGCATATGGGGAACCGAAAAGCCCCGTGTTGCAGTCCCATCGTCCCTGCATCCTCAAAAAGTACTGGTCTGGGCCGCCATTTCTTCCAAAGGAATCATTGGTCCATTTTTCAGATCCGAAACGATTACTGCATCACGCTATCTGGACATTCTTCGTGAATTTGTGGCGGTACAAACTGCCTTAGACGACACTGCGAACACCTCGTGGTTTATGCAAGATGGTGCCCGGCCACATCGCACGGCCGACGTCTTTAATTTCCTGAATGAATATTTCGATGATCGTGTGATTGCTTTGGGCTATCCGAAACATACAGGAGGCGGCGTGGATTGGCCTCCCTATTCGCCAGACATGAACCCCTGTGACTTCTTTCTGTGGGGACACTTGAAAGACCAGGTGTACCGCCAGAATCCAGAAACAATTGAACAGCTGAAGCAGTACGTCTCATCTGCATGTGAAGCCATTCCGCCAGACACGTTGTCAAAGGTTTCGGGTAATTTCATTCAGAGACTACGCCATATTATTGCTACGCATGGTGGATATGTGGAAAATATCGTACTATAGAGTTTCCCAGACCGCAGCGCCATCTGTTGTTGAAAATTGTAACTACTGTAATTTCGAAAGTTTGTCTGCCTGAAAATGTACTGTTGTCCTAAGCATATTGCAACAAACGGTGTATTTCTATCGCTGCTCGTTTAGTTTTTATTGCCGTTTCAAATATACCGGTCATTTTTGAAACACCCTGTAAGTACAGGGTCGCCCAAGAAATGGTATCCACTGTGACCTACCTGGTCCCTCTTTTCGATTAGCAGAATCACATCCTTCACTGTCACCTATTCTCTACTCTACATACCCAGTCTCCCTTTCTGAATCTTTGTTAATGAAAACCTGCCCTACCTGGGACTTGACATTTCTTTCCTCCCTGGACCAAATGCTACCCACCAAGAATGATAGGATATGAGTAGAGTAACTTTTTTGTCGTATAATGTAGTACAATAAGGACTATCAGTTACGACTCATTGCATTAGGAACTTCCACGTCACCTGTACTCCTAGTCTTGTTCACAGTAGGCATCTCAAGGTTAGAGTCGCCCTTCTCCCTCTCTTTCCCTTCTTGCACCTGCAGGCCTATACCAACAGTGTTGGCGCTTGTAAAGGAGCAGCATACCAACGGAACTTTGTAAGAGTGTTTCTGTAATGTAAGCCAAAGACTCAATGAAAATGTGTTCAGTATGAACTATATAAGAAGTAGTCTAGTTGCAGGTTCAACCGAGCAAGGAAATTGGAGGCCTGAATTCTCCAAAGAGGGCTGCACAAGCCTCTGCAAGTGCTCGTTGCTTAATCGTTTACCGTAAGCAGCCAGCGAAGCTCTTCGCCACCATGCCCATATTGGTCCACCGGCACAACTGCTTGGTCGTCGCTCTCCCGCAATCTGCTGCAACAGCTACCTCAGTTCGCCAGCCTACAGGGTCACCTGGAAAGGATCCAGCCGCAGCACTGAGGGGCCAAAGGTCGAAATGAGGCCGTCCTAGCCGCTGATCCACTGGGCATTCACTGATACTAGACTCCTCCAGCCAAACGCCGAGGCCAGGGTTCCCACATCGGATGCCTACGCTTCTGTCACTTGCCACTGCTGCGCAGATCGTCTACACGCCTTGCTAGCAGCATAATACGACCAGACATGTAAGCCAGCATCTTATGCAGATCACAACACCTGGGCCGTGCTGGGCGTACCGTCTGCAGGCATCTTCGCGTCTATGCATCGGGCACTGAGGACCATAGGTTCGACGCCTATCCCCCACCCGCCAGACGATTCTTCTGTAGTAAGCTATTATAAATAAATAAATGAATCAACTATCTCCAAGGGAAACGTGACTGGGACTGCCAGCCTACCAATTGGAGAACCACAGCCCCTGCTCATTGTTTAGAGGATCTAGTTAATCTTTCGGCAGCTGTCCTGAGCATCTACCTGATGAGCATGCGTCACTGTGAAATAGCGACTATCAGCTGTCGACAATGCCACATTGTTTGCAATAGCGATCGACGAGTCAGTAGAACAAGAAAGTAAGGAATTCCGCTGGCGCAGAGCGAAGTGTCGTGCACACTGCAGAATTAAAACTCACACGTATAAAAAGTAAAATTATTTATGTTGTTTACCAGATACAAGGTGTATTATTCGTGTTTATTAAGTGGCCTATCACGGCATGGAAGTTGATAACTTGTTTCTAACAGCTACAGCTAACCTTTTAAATTGTGACTACTTTCAAAAGGTATTTCAGAAGAAACAATAAATTACTCATCGGTTTTGATTATAAGAACTAATCCAGTCATGCACATACGGATTTATTGACATTAAATTCGAAATTAAAATATGTTGTATAGCCCGCAGTCGACTTCATTCTTGGAGTAGAATTCAGTGAACCCTAACCTCCTAAAATATTAATAAGTTATTCAACTACATTAAGTCGTGATAACACCGCAAGTCACATGATACGTTTCCACAGCAGGATGGCCTCTTCAGGTAAAATGTTCAAGAATGTTACTTCAACAAAGTAACAGCAGCTGAAACCATCCGGCTAAACGGTTTTCTATTGCTTGACATCAGTCAAGTATGAGGGCGATCTAGACTAGTATGAAATCCAGAAGCAAAAACTTGAGCAACCGGAATCACTAATTATAATTTCATTTATGATGACCGGTTTCAGCAAATCTAAAATGTCATCGCCGGATCTTGTGCAAATACACCATAATAAACCTCCATATACACATCAAAAAAAGTTTTGCATCATCCCGGTCTCCAAAACTCCTGAAGACAGACGTTGACTGTGGATATTGTATCAGACACAATTCCTTTGACTGTTTAGAGATGTCACTAAACCCGCCCAAAGATGTAAACAACCATGCATGAGCAGCGCCTATTAGACGGATGGGGTCCGACAGCCGATCAGTTCCAGTCATTCCACCAGAAAGGAGGTACACGGCTCGTGTTGTCTGTAGTTCAACTCTGCCTAGAGGAACAATACCGCGGTTCGATGGCGTCCGCATTGTTACTTTGTGCCAGGATGGGCTCTCAACAAGGGAAATGTCCAAGCGTCTCGAAGTGGACCAAAGCGATATTGTTCGAACATAGAGGAGATACACAGAGAGACAGGAACTGTCGATGACATGCCTCGCTCAGGCCGCCCGAGGGCTATACTGCAGTGGATGGCTCCTACCTACGGATTATGGCTCGGAGGAACACTTACAGCAACGCCACCATATTGAATATTGCTTTTCGTGCAGCCACAGAACGTCGTGTTATGACTCAAACTGTGCGCAATAGGCTGCATCATGCGCAACTTCACTCCCGACGTCCATGGCGAGGTCCATCTTTGCAACCACGACACCATGCAGCGCGGTACAGATGGGTCCGGCAACATACCGAATGGGCCGCTCAGGATTGGCATCTTCACCGATGAGTGTCGCATATGCCTGCAACGAGACAATCGTCGGAGACGTCTTTGGAGACAACCCAGTCAGGCTGAACGCCTTAGATACGTTATTCAGCGAGTGCAGCAAGGTGGAGGTTCCCTGATGTTTTGGGGTGACATTATGTGGGACCGACGTACGCCGCTGCTGGTCATGGAAGGAGCCGTAACGGCTGTAGGACATGTGAATGCCATCCTCCGACCGATAGTGCAACCATATCGGCAGCATCCTGGCGAGGCATTCGTCTTCATGGACGATAATTCGCGCCCCCTTCGTGCACATAATGTGAATGACGTCCTTCAGGATAATGACATCGCTCGACTAGAGTGGCCATCATGTTCTCCAGACATGAACCCTATCGAATGTGCCTGGGATAGATTGAAAAGGACTGCTTATGGACGACGTGACCACCAACCACTCTGAGAGATCTACGCCGAATCACCGTTGAGGAGTGGGACAATCTGGATCAACAGTGCCTTGATGAACTTGTGGATAGCATGCCACGACGAATACAGGCATTCATCAATGCAAGAGGACGTGCTACTGGGTATTACAGGTACCGGTGTGTACAGGAATGTGGACCACAACCTCTGAAGGTCTCGCTGTATGGTGGTGGTACAACATGCAATGTGTGGTTTTCTTGAGCAATAAAAATGGCGGAAATGATGTTTATGTTAATCTCTATTCCAATTTTCTGTACAGGTTCCGGAACTCTCGGAACCGAGGGGATGCAAAACTTTTTTTTGATGTGTGTATGTACAATATACAGGGTGATCAGAAACAGTCTGAAAAGCTTGTAGGGATGTTGGAGGGTAGGTTCTGCTGAGAAGTAACTGATGAGAACAATATTCGATACACTGTTCATTTCTAAGGTGATTAGCACTGAAGTTAGCCAATCAGCCAGTTGCAGAGTTGTTGCTGTGGCGTAGATGATAGTACATGAGACTGTTCAGCCTTGGGCTAAGATTCGATCGTTACTACCGTCCCATGCCCAATTTTTGTATCGCTCTCTTGCTCAGTTTTAGGAAGCCAAATGAAGGACACGTTTGGCGATACAGTCTCTGGTGGCCGCTTCTTCGAGGGTTGGAACTTAAACAGTGGCAACTGGTTATTCACAACCGATACAAAAGAGTTACATGTTTGCACCTGTTACTGTCCTTCAAAGTAGTCACAATTGTTGCTTAGAACCCGTTACCAGAAATGTGGAAGGCGTAGTATGCCGTTAGCAGAGCCTGTTCTGTTGATGGTGCGAATGGAGCGGTCTACTGCCAGTCGAGTCTCTGGAACAGTTCTGAAGCGAATGCCAAGAAGTGGTTCCTCCATCTTTGGAATCAAATCAAAGCCACAAGGATTTAAGTCCGGGGAGCATGGTGGATGGTACAGTACTTCCCAGTCCCATCGACCGAATAGAGCAGGCAGCCACAGCTTGCGCTGTATGCGCCTGCGCATTGTCGTACAAAATGATGGGTGGGTTGCGCAGAAAGTGACGCCGCGTCTTTCTCAAAGCTGGTCGCAGGTGACGCTCCAAAAACGAACAGTAATATTGTTTATTGACGGCTCCAGAGATTCGACAGGCAGCAGACCGCTCCATTCGCAACATCAACAGAACAGGCTCTGCTAACGGTATACTACGCCTTCCACATGGCTGGCAACAGGTTCTACGCGACGCTGGTGACTACTCTGAAGGACAGTAACAGGTGCAAACATGTAACTCTTTTGTATCGGTTGTGAATAAATAGTTGCCACTATTTGAGTTCCAATCCTCGTATTTGCTTGGGCAGGGGGCTGATTGGCTAACTTCAATGTCAAATAACTCAGAAACGGCTTAACTTATGGAAATTTTTATCAACAATTATTTCTCAGCACAACCTATCCAGAAACAACCTTCGAAGCTTTTAGAACTCTTTCTGACCGCGCTGTATGGTGTCGACTCGTACGTTAAGCTGACAAAGCTCATGGGATAGCAATATGCACATATACTGAAACCTCCCCTTGGAAAAATTTATTAATTACTGTACTGGTAAATCCCTTACGTTATTTGATTTTCAAACAGATGAGCAAAACTAAACGTACTCAGTCATTTTTCTCTTTACTTATTCTGATCATCACTAAACTGACACACAATATTTTTAGCGCAACGCAATCTGACTTTCAATAATCCCTACAAAAGAATGGCCGTGACTAACAATAACCTATACCTTTCATGAATCACTTACTTCACAAAAATCTTCGGTACTCGAACTACTGCAATAAAGCGAGCGCCAATACTGTCAGGTAAATAAAGGATTCTAACTACTGAAGGCACTATCTACTGATAGGCACAGTTAGCAAATGAAAGATTTTGATAGAGAACAAACAATTTATTTACCTTAATAGTGTTCAAAAGTCAGTTCATGACATCTAGTCTTATAAATTTCGTTTTTCTGACGGACACACGTCCAGATCGTCCGCTCTCAAAACTCCAACTCTCTTCCCACATCCACCGCTGCTGGCGGCTCACCTCCAACTGCGCAACGCTACGCGCTGTTCACATCCAACTGCCCAACACTACAATAGCAAATATTCCAACAATGCCATCCAGCGACAGACTGCACACAGTAGAGCCAGTGATTTTCATACAGAGCGCTACGTAACGTAACCAACATAAAAACTTAAACAGCCTACTTACAATACAGATAGCGGAAGCATCGCGTATACGAGGTATAAAAGGGCAGTGCGTTCGTAGAGCTGTCGTTTGTACTCAGGTGATTCGCGTGAAAAGGTTTCCGACGTGATTAAGGCCACACAACGGTAATTAACAGACTCTGAATGCGGGTGGTAGTTAGAGCTAGACGCATGGGACATTCCATTTCGGAAATCGTTAAGGAATCCAGTATTCCGAGATCCACAGTGGCAAGAGTGCACAGAAAATACCAAATTTTCATTTAGCTACCGAGAGCAGCGGCACTTGCGTAGTTTTTCATTACTAACAGACAAACAATAGTGCGTGAAATAGCTGTAAAAATCAATGTGGGACGTACGAAGAACGTATCCGTTAGGAGAGTGTCACGGAATTTGTCGTTAATGTGCTATGACAGCGGACGACCGACGTGAGTGCCCTTGCTAACACCATGGCATCGCCTGCGGCGCCTCTCCTGGGCTCGTGACTATATCGGTTGGACCCTAGACAACTGAAAACCGTAGCCTGGTCAGATGAGTCCAGCTTTTAGTTGGTAAGAGCTCATGGTAGAGCTCGAATGTGGCGCAGACCCCACGAAGCCATGCAACCAAGTTTCAACAATACACTGTGACTGCTGGTGGTGACTACGTAATGGTGTGGGCTGTCTTTCCATGGAATCGACTGGGTCCTCTGAGCCAATTGAACCGATCGTTGACTGGAAATGTAATGTTAGGCCACATGAAGACCATTTGTGGCCACTCATGCACTTCACATTCCCAAACAACGATGGAAGTTTGAGGGACGACAATGCACGATGTCAGAACTTTCTGGACAACTGGAGCGAATGATTTTGCCACCGATATCGCCCGCCATGAAACCCTTCGAACATTTATGGGACATATTCGAGACGTCAGCTCGTGCGCAAAATCCTGCACCGGCAACACTTTTGCAATTATGGACGGCATGGCTCAACATTTCTAGAGTAGATTTCCAACGATTTTTTGAGTCCAAGCCACACGGAGTTGATGCACTAAGCCCGGCTAAAGGAGGACCGACATAATATTAGGAGGTATCCCATAATTTCAGTCACCTCAGTGTACAGTCTTCAGTTGCTATACGTGCGTTTACTCCATAATATATTGCACGTATGTTGGAGATTTATTGAGGTGTATTCGCATAATGTCCAGTGACGGCAAATTATGTTTACCGAAACTGGTCATCACGAATAAAATTTTTGTATTCAAAAATGGTTCAAATGGCTCTGCGCACTATGGGACTTAACATCTATGGTCATCAGTCCCCTAGAACTTAGAACTACTTAAACCTAACTAACCTAAGGACATCACACAACACCCAACCATCACGAGGCAGAGAAAATCCCTGACCCCGCCGGGAATCGAACCCGGGAACCCGGGCGTGGGAAGCGAGAACGCTACCGCACGACCACGAGCCGCGGGCAAAATTATTGTATTGTATGTTAACCGGGGGCCTAGCAAGGACGTAGAGGCTCCGTCCCCGCCGCAGTGGTCCAAAACACCACGACGACTACCGCAGTCCACTTCACCCTCCGCCGCCCCACACCGAACCACTTTTTCAGGGTTATTGTGCGGTTCGGTCCCGGCGACCCCCCTCCCCCCCCCCCCCAGGGAACGTCTCACACCAGACGAGTGGAATCCCTATGTTTGCATGGCAGAGTAATGCTGGTGTACGCCTACGTTGAGAACTTGTTTGCGCAGCAATCGTATACATAGTGTAGTTGAGACGGAATAAGGAGAACCAGTCCGCAGCCGCCGAGGCAGGTGGAAAACCGCCTAAAAGCCATCCACAGACTGGCCGGCTCACCGGACCTTGACACAAGTCCGCCGGGCGGATTCGTGCCGGGGACCAGGCGCTTTTTCCCAATCCGGAAAGCCGTGCGTTAGACCGTGCGGCTAACCGGGCGAGAAATAAAATTATAGTTAGCGTTCTTGGCTGTCGAAACTTCCGCATTTCATAAACAGTTTTCATATGACTAAACTTATTGATTCAGTCTTCAAATAGTGCTCTCATCATTGAACTGAATGTAAAGAGCGGCGGAGACTACTTAGTGCGACAGTTTTACTGTTTTTATGTTGTTAAAATATTAACATATTTAAAAAATTCTTAGATATTTTACGTGAAGATGAGAGCCTCCTTTCGAATCGTGGCAGGTAACTTGCGGCTTGTAACAAATTTTAAGAAACAATGAGCAACAACATTTTAATCGCTCCCTCATACCAGTTCTTGAGCAGTACGCTTCGAAATTCGTCTATCCAAATGATTTATCCTTTTGTGAATATTTGACAAAGCCCTTTCCGGTGCACATCAATATTTCCGTAACTTTACCCGGAAGTCCTTCGCCCCGCTTTTCCCCACTGCTGTAGCAGTTTGTCGCCTGACGTGTCTCTGACCTGGATCGGCTCATTGGCTGAGAGCTGGGCCGGGTGGTGGCAGGGGGAGGGGGTGGGGTGGGGCACGGTAGACGAATGCGTGGGTGGGGCGGCGGCTGGCGAGCCATACATCAGACGGCCGCGCGGACGGCTCTCGGATTGCGCTCACCGCCGCAAGAAGCTTCCTCCACATTCCGGCCGCCTGCTGGCTTCCGCTCCCGCATTCCATCAGATAATCGTGCAACGGCGGCGCCTCAGGGTCATATTCCCCAGCTCATAATGGAGCAAAAACTGCCCACGTGTCGCAAGGATCACACAGCCTGACTTAAATTTATGATTTCTGGAAAGCAAACGAGACACCCATCCGCCTAACCCACAAACTTCGGCAGTCCTCTACAGCGAATAGCGCCATCTTCTAATTTTCTCATCAGTATTCTCGACGTTACTAGGAGACTGAACGGAAATTGTGCAAACAGTACTCCAGGTATTCCATCGTCTGACGAGCGCGCATCGGTGACAGTGTTATTTCTTCGTTCGGTATTTCAGTTGATAACCTTCTAACCATCTTCAAGGCGAATTGCTGGTAGAGTTTAAGCAACTTTTACACAATATTACGGAGTAAACGCATGTGCGGTGACTGAATGCTGTACACTGACGCCTCAAAAGTTGTGGGATACTTCTTGATATCGTTGCGGACGTGCTCTTTCCCGGCGTAGTGCAGTAACTCGACGTGGCATACACTCAACAAGTCATTGGACTTAGCTGCGAAAATACTGAGCCATGGTGCCTCTACAGCCGTCCATAATTGCGAAAGTGTTGCCGGTGCAGGATTTTGTCCAATAAATGTCGAGCGATCTGAATGGCCAAATCATTCGCTCCAGTTGTCCAGAATGTTCTGACATGGTGCATTGATATCCATAAAAATTTCATCGTTGTTTGGGAATATGAAGTCCATGAATGACTGCAAATGGTCTTCAAGTAGCTCATTATTACCATTCCCAGTCAATGGTTGGTTCAGTTGGATCAGAGGACCCAGTCCATTCCATGGAATCCCAGCCCACACCATTATGGAGTCAACGCCATCTTGCACGGTGCCTCTTTGACAACGTGGGTCCATAGCTTCGTGGGTCTGCACCACATTCGAACCCTACCATCAACTCTTACCAATTGAAACCTGGACTCATGTGACCAGGCCACTGTTTTCCATTCGCCTAGGGTCCAATCGATAAGGTCACGAGCCCACGAGAGGCGCTGCAAGCGCTGTGGCGTTGTTAGCGAAGGCACTCGAGTCGGTCTTGTGCTGCCGTAGCCCATTAACGCCATATTTCACCATACTGTCGTAACAGGTACGTTCGTGGTCTGTCCCACATTTATTTCTGTCGGTAATTCATGCCGTGTTGCTTGTCTGTTAGCACTGACAAATCTATACAAACGCCGCTGCTCTCGGTCGTAAAGTGAAGGCCGTCGGCACTGCGTTGTCTGTAGTGAGAGGTAATGCCTGAAATTTGGTATATATATAAAGTTGTCAGCAAACATCTTGAATAGTTCTTTCATATTTACTTCTTGACCGACTTGCTTCACAGAAAGAATTTCCACAATCTCAGTAAAATCTGGAAACAAGGCATACACACTGATAAATGTACATGCTACCATAAATGACTACAATGGCACATTATGTGAAAATTCTGTTAGGATATCTCGATGGACAACTCGGCAAAGAAAAAGAACTCAGGAAAAAATGGGAAATCACACGGCTCACAAGAGAACAAATAAAAATAGTGAGACACTAATCAACTTCTGCGAAAATTTTGGTCTCAATACCATGTCCACACAATTCTTTAAGCCTTCAAACCAACTTATAACATGGAAGTCACCAAACTAGATTGGGGGAGTTTCAGATGGACCATGTTGCTATATCCAATACGAATACTAAAGAAATACTCAACGTACGGGCAAGAAAGAGATTTTTTGAGTCAGACGACCATTTGCTGCAAATAAAGATTAGATTTCAAAACCATAAATGAATAACACATTCAGAATTGATCCAGAATACCTGAAACTCAACAAGAGGCAAATTCTTCAGGAAATTAGGCAATCAAACACAACGAATTCAACGAATTGGAAGGAACTTGCAGAAGTACTGAAAAACACTGAGATTAGGAAAATCCTCAAGAAAGAGAAAACGCAGGTTGTGGAACAGTGCATGTGATGAAGCGATAGAAGAGAGAATACAAGCATGGAAAACTTTCAGCAGCAACAAAACTCCAAAAAAATTGCAGGGATGTTTGAGAATGCAGAAAAGTTTTTTAAGGTAATACGAAAAGAAAAACGTAGATATGGTACAAAACGGCTTAAAGAAACTGAACAAGAGTTTATCAAGAACAATATCAGAAATTTTTACAAAATCTTCAGAGAAAACCTGACAGGATATCAACCACCTAATTTGTGCTTTAGATGGCCTGACGGATTATTGGAAACCAACGCGAGAAATAACTGTCAAATTTTAGCAAAGTATTTTCACTCATTTCTCAACTGCGAGCCTCCGATAGAAAAGCTAGATTTTGAAAAAAAAATCCTACACTGATTGAAAACAACCATCTCTCAAAAAAGTAAAGGAAATAATCAACTCTTTGAAGAACAGCAAGTCTCCCGGGGAAGACGGAATCATGGCAAATATATGGAAATTAAATGAGAAAAATCTCACACAAGCAACTTACAGAATTATATTAAAAATTTGGGAATCTGAAAAAATACCTGCGGAGTGGAAATCTGTATTAATTCATCCTCTCCACGAAAAAGGAACTAATACCGATCCAAAGAATTGCAGGGGAATTTCAGCATACAGTATACAAAATTCTTTCAAAACGCCTGTTGATTGGACTAGAAGACTAGGCGGGTCAGTTAATAGCAAAGTATCAAGCAGGGTTTCGCAAAGGTTTATCTTGCGTTGAACAGATATGGATCCTAAAGACAATCTTGCAAATGAGAAGGTGTAGAAATACATTGGTAACTTTTGTCGACTTTAAAAAGGATTGTGATTCAATAGATAGGCAAAAATTATTCCACACTTTAGAGGAGTTCAAGACTGACAGGAAAACAAGATCAAATATCCACCAGACATTAACAAGTACGACCTCCAAAGTTAAATCATGGGACAAACGTCAGAAGCATTTCATATTCATACTGATTTTCACCAATGAGTCGGCCTCTTCCCTCTTCTGTTTAACATTGTTCTGGAAAAAATTTTGAGGACGTAGGAAAAGTAAATAAGGGAAACTCAACTCGGGATTAAAAAAGAGCAGAGAATCAATGTGAAGTGTCTGGCTTTCGCGGACGATCTTACCATTCTAACGAATAATAGAAAAGAAGCCAAACTTACACTGGAGAAGCTTCAAGAAATCTCACAGGAAATTCGCCTACAAATCTCCTCCGAGAAGACTCAATGCATGGAAAGCAAGCCTGCAGATAATCCCCACATTACAACTCCGTTTGGAAAGTGGCACGAGTTGCGCACTTCAAATATGTAGGAGAGATAAACCAACCACCGGGACTGAAATCCATACCCAATTAAGAAAGAATATCCAAATTACAGAAAGCACGTAAGCTCACTTAGAACCACTACAATAAATAATCTATTCCTGTCAGTGCAAAACAAAGGCATTACAACACAGTGTTTCTACCAGAAGCACTCTACGCCGCAGAAATTACAAAGATTCATGGTCACAGCAAAATCAGGGAGATTGAAAAGTAAGAAAGAGAAATTCAGAGGAAAATATATGGACCAGTGTTTCGTGAAGGTATATGTATAAAGAGGCCAACAAGAGCGATCTACAAAGAGATAGAAACAATAAAGGACACCTTTAGCAATAGAAGCATGAAATTGTGTGGACATATCAGCAGGATGAACAAGACCAGGCTGACAGGGCAAATGTTTGACATAGCAAACAATAGCAAGAACAAGACAAAGTGGATCACTGAAACAGAAGAAGACATTAAGGCACTGGGAATCACACAAGACAACGTAAACAATCGAGAACAGTTCAGGAACATCATAAAGGAACATACACTTAAACAAAACACACCGAAAAAAGAGTAGGAAATAAATGGTCGGAAGAACGCAAGAGAGAGCACAGTGAGCGTACGAAGAGAATTTGGGAAGAACGAAGGAAGAAGAAGAAATCATGACTACTCAATTTCAGTCGCTCTCTTAAAAGGGAATAACGGAAAAATAAATAAATAAGAATAATACAGCATATGTTTATCGAAATGCTTCTAGAGTACCATGCAACCATTTCAAGAAAATCTGTCAAGAATTTCCAGGAGATTTTTTGCTAACAACGTTTCGTATACATTATTACATATATATTTATACACCATATGCATTTTAAAAATATGCAGCCTATGTCTGTCCAAACATATTAGAGTGTTGTGTAAAAATCTGTAGTAAATCGGTTAAGAACTTTCTAGACATTTGCTAACAGCATTTCTCCTTTATATGCTAAATGTATGTTTATGTTCCATGTATATTAAAAAGTGTGTGTCCTATGACCATCCGAATGTTTACATGTGCATCTTCAGTAGTAAAGCGGTCTAGAACTTTTCGAGATTTTTGTCAACAACATTAAACAACGACTTGTCTTTATACAGTATTACAGATTTTATGAGATATCTATTTGTATATTGTACTTATTTTAAAAATATGTATCCTACGTCTGCCCGAACATTTATTAGAGACTCGAGTAAAATTTTAAATAAATCGGTTAAGAACTTTCCGAGATTTTAGCTACGAACCTGTTCAATATTTCAAAAATGTGTAGCCTAAGTCCATCCGAACGTTTATTAGAGTACCTGAAGTAAATCTGTCAAGAACTTTTCAAGATTTTTGGTAACAACGTTAAACAACGACTTGTCTTCAAATGGTAGTATAGCTAATTGTCTTGAAGTTGGTCTCGACGTCTTCTTATCAGGAGTTAACTAGGACACAGGTCATGACTGTGCGAAAAATGTACACGTATTCCAGGCTTATGATTATAACAACTTAATACCAACTGCGAACTCGACCAAATACAAAAATTACATTTGAGGCAAACAGGTTTAGAGAATTTGCATTGTTGTCAAAGACATTGTTCCGGTAAAAACATTCATACAGTATTTTAGCAAAACTCGGGAAAATTAAATGTACAGATTTTCACATTAAAACCTGAAAAATTACTTTAATTACATTAAATATAAATAGTTATGCATGCAGTATAGAGTCCTGGCTATCATACTTTTATATGAATTTTTCTACTTATAAATGAAATTACTGATACCCATAGGCATCTGCATGTACATCAAAACTCTGCAAACCACTGTGAAGTGCATGGCATAGGGTACGTCCCACTGTACCACTTATGGGTGTTTCTTCCTGTTCTATTCACGTACTGAGTGCGGGAAGACATCACTTAAATGCCTCTGTGTGTGCTGCAGTAAACCAATCTTGTCCTCATACCTCCTATGTCAACAATACGTAGGAGACTGTCGTACATTCATTAAAACTGAGCTCTTGAAACATGAGTTGGCTTTCTCGGGATAGTTTATGTCTGTTTTCAAGAGTCTGCCAATTCAGTTTCAGCAGAAACTCTGTGATACCCTCCCATGGATCAAACAAACCCGTGATCAGTCGTGTTGCCCTTCTACATATAAGTTCAATATCCCTGTTAGTCCTTTTTGGTAAGAGTCCCACACACTTGAGCAACATTCCAGAACGGGTCACATGTGTGATTTGTAAGCAATCTCCTTTGTAAACTGATTGCATTTTCCCAGAATTCTGCCAGTAAACCAAAGTCTACAGCCTGCCTTACCGACGGCTGAGCCTATCTAATCACACCATTTCATATCCCTACAAACTGTTACACCCAGGTATTTGTAGTAGTCGGCCGATTCCACCTGTGACTCACTGATTTTATAGACATAGGAAACTATGTTTTGAAGTTTTGTGAAGTGTACAATTTTACGTTTCTGAACATTGAAAGCAAGCTGCTAATCTTCGCATATCTTTGAAATCTTATCATGATGTAACGAGATATGTATGCAGCTTCTTTCAGACAGTACTTCAAATAGATAACTGAGCCACCTGCAAAAATTCTGAGGTTACTATTAATCTTGTCTGCAAAGTAGTTAATATACAACATGAACAGCAAGGGTCCCAGCACACTTCCCTGGCTTATATACAAAGTTACTTTTACATATCTCGGTGACTTTCCATCCAAGATAACATGCTGCGTCCTCCCTGCCAAAAAAATCCTCAATCTAGTAACAAATTTGGTTTGATACCCCATATGATCATACTCTTGACAATAAGCGGAGGTGTGATACTGAGGGAAACGCTTTTCGGAAATCAAAAAATGCTGCACCTACCTGCCTTAATCCAAAGTTTTCAGTATGTCATGTGGAAAAAGTGCGAATTGGGTTTCGCATGACCGATGTTTTCGAAATCCGTGCTGGATGGCATGGAGGAGATCATTCTGTTCGAGAGGCCCCATTATGTTTGAGCTCAGAGTATGTTCTAAGATTCTACAACAAATCGATGTCAAGGATATTGGACTATTATTTTGCAGATCAGTTCTACTGCCCTTATTGTAAACTGTTGTGAGATGTGCTTTCTTCCAACTACTGAGCGCAGTATTTTGTTCGAGGGATCTGCTATAGATTATGGTTAGAAAAGGTAGTAATTCAGTCGCCAGTTCAGTGTAGAATCTGAGAGGGATTCCGTCGGGCCCTGGAGCTTTGTTCGGTTTTAACGATTTCAGCTGTTTCTCAACACCACTGACACTAACATTTATTTCACTCACCTCTTCAGAGGAACGAGGATTAAATTGGAGCAGTTCTCCGGGGTTTCCGTTCATAAAGAAACATTTGGAAATGGAGTTAAGCATTTTGAAGTTTGGCTTGCTGCCCTCGGTTTGAGTTCCTCGCAGGTTACAAAATGTGTTACATCACAGTACTCAGGACGAATTGAATCAAAGACTAGTGGTTTAGTAAAGGGCTCTCCCGTCGCCACCGCCGTTGGAACAAGTCGGCATGTCACGTGATTGCGATGATGTCACCAGTTCTGTGCTACAAGCGAACGCAGGATGGGCGAGATGTGGAGCTTCAGTGGTTTTGATGGTGGCCAGACCGTAGGTGCCTCAGGCATGGTTCACTCCGTGCCATCCGTAAGCAGGCATCCCATCCAAATCACCTCCTCTTTATCGATACGGCACCAACCGTTAGACACGATTACTTAACATTCACTGCACGTCGCTGGACTTGCAGAGTATCATGTGCACAGTAAAACCGCCGTTGTAACACGACCATGGCAAGAGGTCGGCTTGACTGATGAATCACGGTACACAGTGGTATATGCATATAGCTGAATCGGTACGAGCAGGTCCAATCCACTCGAGAGGCAACAGGTGACTGTTCTGCACTTGGTGTAGGTCAGGGCCAGTTTAACGTCACTTGGGGCCCATAGCGCTGAAGAAGGGCGCGGCTTCTACTTACCCTTTTTTTTACATTGGTTATTTTGCTTCCCTGTAGCATGTGAAGAAAAAGTCTAATATAATTTTATTTCACTATTAATCTATAGCTGCACATTTCTGCATACTGGCTACCGGTCTAGGTACCAGTGCCAATCATCAGGTCTTCCTTAAAGTGTTCTTTTCTTACCCCTGGCACGCAGTCACCAAACTCGCTTCCAAAGTAGGTGTGCCATATATGTGTAATGTATCTGTTGTATGGCACACGTACTTGAGAAGAGAGTTTGACAACGCGCGCCATGGGCAAGGATATTTTAAGGAAGGTCTGATGATTGGAACTGGTGCCTAGAGCGGTAGCCAGTACTCTAAATAAAAGTGCGACTGTAGATCAAAGAAAATAATTTTTAGAGTTCCGTACCTCAATCGGTAAAAATGGAACTCTTAGAGAACTTTTTGTCCATCTATCTGTCTGTCTGTCTATCCAATTGTTCAAAACCCTTTTCCTCAAAAACGGGTAGACGTATCAAGTTGAAATTTATGTCACATATTAACGTCTACGGTCTCCAAGCGAAGTAAAAACGTGAAGCTTCTAAGTGAATCCAATCAAAAGATGCGGCCAGTCGTGTCACATATTTTGATATTCGTCAGCTCACTCATTATAACCTGTAGAGTACTTCCCCTTGATATTGAATCATGAAAGTTACCAAAAAGCAAGGTTTCACACTAACAAAGAAAAACATCCGAAAATAGTTAATTTGTAGTTGTATCACACGATGAAAAATTTGTCATTTGTCAGGATGTATCAAGCTGAAATTTATGTCACATACTGAGGTCTACAGTTACTTGGTGGTGTAAAAAAGGGAAGCTTCAATGCAGCCAAAAGATACGACCATTTATATCAAATACTTTGATACTCGCAAACTCATTCATCAAAACCTACAACATACTTCCCGTTAACATATCATAGAATAACGAAAATTACCAAGAAGCAGGCTTCACAGTACAGCAGAAGAAACAAAAAATCCTAAAACTGTGAATGTAAAATCATTCAACACGAAAAAAATTTTGTCATTTGTTATCATATTGTCTGTCTGCCCGTCCGTCTGTTAAAACCCCTTTTTCCCAGGAACGGTCAAGCTGCCAAGTTGAAATTTATGTCACATACTACAGTCTATAGTCTAATGGTAGCGTAAAAATATTCAGCTTATAAGTCAATTCAGTCAACGCCCATTAATGTCACATATTATGATACTCGCAAAGTCACTCATTAAAACTTAATAGTGTACTTACCCAAGATGTAAAATAATGAAATCTGGCTACAATAAAGGCTTCACAGTACATGTAAAGAGAAAAAAATCGGAAATTGTTAATTCTGTAATAATATTACGCGAAAAAAATAAAATTTTTGGCATTTGTTATCCGATTTCAAATTTGAGACTAAAACATTCCCGAAAGTCATGGAATCTCTTGGACCGATATCTTACCAGCAGCAATGTAACCAACGGGCAAAGATCGTAGAGATCCTTGATTTCCGAAATGCGTGAATCTATATACATAATTAAGCTTGTACGGAAACCTCCTACTCGCACCTGTCCATTTTTTTGGTTGTGTTTGTCGCTGTTCCAACTGACAGTATGTCGCGAATAAGTATAGTTCACTATTTTAAGCACTGACAAATGCTTTTCACCTCGATTTTTGAACCGTTAACTGAGTAACATATCAAAATTACCCAAACATTAAAACTACGCGTGACTGTTGAATCTTATTAGCTCCATACACATACAAGGGACGAAAAAACACTGATTATTATAATAATAAGTCACTCAATCATAAAACTGGAATAATATTTTTAGATCACTATGTCCTTAGAATGTGTATACATTGAAATTAACCAAATGAACGGGATGCTCTCGTACATGTTTTCACTGCGTGACAAGAATAAAGTAATCACTGTTCCAGATTTTTGTCATCATTCGAATTACTGGCAAGCAGACCTAAGAGACACCCGCTATCCCAGGTACTGACTAGTTCAGACAGTCTCGAAACTGAAACTTCTGGCAGTTTAAAACTATCTGCCGGACCGGGGCTCGAACCGAGGGTATTTGCCATCCACAGGCTAGTGCGCTGCCGACTGAGCTCTCACAAGCACGACTGACGACCCCTCCTCAGAGCTTCATTTCCGCCAGCGCCTCATCGCCTACCTTCCAAACTTCGCAGAAGCTCTCCTGCATTCCTAGAATATTTACCCTTTTCTTCCGTTGTCGTCTGTTGCGAAGGAACGAGCACATCTTCCAAGTGTATTGCAGCTGCCAATTGTAGAATGTGATATGCTCTTTAAAATGACTTTGAAACCCGTTTTGTTTGTCCATCATAAAACTACCCACATTGACACATGACCTTATTTATGCCAGATCTTTTTCTTTTTCTTTTCTTGTTTTTAGGAGTGTTCTGTTCCTTAAGTTATTGGTAGTGTTGCAATAACTATAGACTGTTCCTTTCTTGAGTTATTGGTGATCTTATAACATTTTTTTCTGGTTGTTTTTCTAAATATTCTGGCTAGTGACTTTGAAGCTGAGGTGTTCTCTGGGCTTAACTGAAATCCAAATTAGTCAGTAATTGTTACATATTACCCTATCACATCATATATTTTGAAATGACAATATTTTTGTTTTCATATTAGACTGTTATTTTGTCCATGTACGAGAGTCTTCTAACGTAACAATTAAAAAATATATATAAAAAATAATTAATTGTGTGACGTGGTGGGCTCTTTAAAATAGTTGAGATTCCAATTTAAATTACTTTTTTAACATTGGTTGGTTAATAACGATTAATCCTGAGCAAACGTATTGTTCACGAACTAATCTTGAAATACGTTACATTTAAGTTACGAACTGAAATAATCTTTTGGAATTTTTCTTCTCGAGCATGAGATCTTTGATTATTATTTGCAGTTGCCCATACACGTGCGAGAGAATTATTTCTCACCAATTTTATCAATTAGTTGTAGTCCGAGTCTTGGCCAAGAACTGAAAATGAAAATCTTAAATTGACGTCTGTTGCTGCTGCGTCAGTCGGCTGTGGAGGAAATGTTTATTATAATTTTAGCTGGCGAATACTTCACTTCAGCGAATTTTATGAATTTCGATTGCCACGAAATGGTGTCTAGGGCTGCAGCGGCGGTTGCAATTGTTGCGCTTAAAATTACTCAAAATCTTGGTATTTAAAGGAAGCGGACATTAGATAGGGCTCAACTCTTACAAATAAAAGTGACAATAACATTAAACTAATATGTTATCAGATTAATAGCACAATACAGCAGCAAAACCAATATGTCCGACTTCTCACACGGCAGACAAGAGAGAGAATGAACTGATAAAACAAGACAAATGAGCACAGTTCTTCTTTACATTAACTGTCCATTGTTTTGGTAGTGCAAACTGATTACTCTTTGCACTCGAAAGTTTATGTCCATATTTTATATAATAATAATAATAATAATAATAATAATAATACACAGGAGAAAAAATATATACCGCCTGAGCAATCAGTATCCACACCCAACATAATAATTTGTATCGAGATAAAATCTCTCGTCCACTTTATTTGTTTTTAAATATCACGTTCGAGTATTTTGCAATATTTCCACTGGGGACGGCACAGTCTGAAATGAATAAAAAAACCTACTTAAAACGTTTGATGCTCTGTATCTCGAGCTCACTGTATTCTAGTAAAGTCGTTGTTTCAGAGAACGCTTCAATTATAGTTAAATATGACATTTTACGTACCTACTTTCCTATTAGTTGGTGTGTTTGAACGTGCAGGGTGTAGGGATGGTGACTTTGTCACTCCTTTATCTCCAATGGAAGACTATATTATGAATTGATCAAATCCATTCTATATTGCAAATTATAATGACATCATGCCGGCAGGCTGCATGTCTGAGTAATAGTCAGCGGGCTCTGCGTAACCGTTAACTGATCTGACACATTTGCTCGGTTATCGTGTAACACATTCAGCTAATGGTGATTTCTTCAGAGAAATCAAGTTTACTTGAAGGAAACATTTACGTTTAGCATTTTCAGTAATTCTACTACAGAAAAATCCTGCACAAGTCAACCATCGACTGACAAATCGCTGATATGTATGTTCTGCATAAGGAATTTGTGAACTTACTCGAACAGCTGTAGTAACTGAGTTACGACATGACTAATGATTTCTCACTTTAATTTTTTTTCCCCGTCTCTGTCGAGCCTCTTTGTTTATGAACATCCGCTACACCCACCACCCTCAATATTCTATTCCAGTCTTTTTCTTCCCCTTCAACTCCTCTCTTCTTCCACTGCGTCATTTACATGTTAACGAGTTCTGGATTCCTTAGCGGCTTAGCGCATGCCCCTACACACTGCCCTTGCCCCTGGGGAAGATTTCCCCACAGACTTGTTTCTACACGATTGCCACTATCAGTCTCTCATTTCGTGCTTTACCTGTCCACATCACTTGTAAAATTATTTTGGAGCGCCATATATTAGACGCCTAATTTCCTCTCTTAAATTTTTATCTCAGTATGGAGCTTACTTACCTACTGTTTTGAGCGCGAATGCAATTCTTGGGCAGTATTTGATATCAGTATATTCCTAGCGTTCAAGGAAGATTTTCGTCGCCCTTGTAGTTCTACCTTTGGAATTGTATACATCTTCTCTATGCCATTTCAAATAATTTTGTTTTTGAGGCTCCCTGACTCAATCGGTAAAAATGGAACCCTTATCGAATCGCTTTCTTGTCCATCTGTCTGTGCGACTGTTAAAAACCCTTTTTCTCAGTAACGGGTAGACGTATCAAGTTGAAATTTAGGTCACATAATAAGTTCTGTGTTCCTTAGCGGTTTAAAACATTGAAAGTTCTAAGTCAATGCAATCAAGAGATACCGATATTCATGTCACATATTTTAACACTCGCAAACTCACTAAAATCATGAAATATGGCAAAAGGAAGGTTTCACAGTAAAGGCAAAGGAACAAATATGAAAGCTGTAAATTTGTAATCATCTCAGACGAAAAAAATGTTTTTATATTTTCTTGCCTGTCTGTCTGTTCGTCCGTCTGTTAAGACCCCATTTTCTTAAGAACGGTTAGATGTATCAAGTTGAAATTTATATCAAATACTGAGAGCTAGTGTCTTCTGGTAGCGTGAAAAAGGGAAGCTTCTAACTCAATGCAGTCAAAAGATACGGCCGTTTATGTCACATGAAACATGGTATGTCATGTGAAACAGACATTCGCAGACTAGTCTGCAAAGGTTTGTTTCACGTACGACCTGAAACGCCATGTGTACACGCAATAATCGCTTTTGGATTTCTGATGATGGATAAATTTCGAAACGTTTGATATGAGCAATAAAGTCGTTCCTTGCCTGATCTTTGACGTTTATCATTGCGACAAAGTCAGCTTGAATGCAGAACTGCTGATTGTTATAACAACGATCGCCTGCCTCCTCCATGATTTTATGTCACATTTATATTATTGAAATTAAAACATTCTCGAAAATCTTAGAATCCCTGGAACTGATATCTTTCCAGTATGAATGTCGATAAAAGGCAAACATTGTCAAGATTCTAGATTCCCAGAATGGATGAACTGTCTGTATACATAAATAAGTTTGTGTGGAAACCTCAGTGCTCGAATACTACACACACCTGACCAATTTTTTTACATAATTTCGCTTTCTAGCTAGTAGATTTTTTTTTTTCATTTGTGGCAGGCTGCTATTCTCAGTTCTGCTACACTTGATTAAGTTGCCTTTCTTACCTTTGTTCCGAATCAGACTTACACAGCAATTCTTGTATTAATGTTTTTCCAAGTCTTACTTACTTTGGATCTGAAAGGGAATGTCGTTTGCGGTTCATAATGTCAGCATCTGTCATAGTTGCTTTTTTTCACCACCCTCATTACCTCTATATCATACGAGCTAAACAATACTTGAGATAAACTGCAACTATATTGTAAACTTTTCCTATAATTATTACTTATCATTATTATTATTCGGAGTGTCTTGGCCCAACTAGATCACACAAAGCTTTATGATTCACTTTTATGAGTTCCAGTGTATTACTAATTGTCTTGATTTTCTTCTTTTTCTTCTTCTTGTTATTGTTATTATTATTATTATTATTATTATCGTTATCATTTAAGCCTACAATCGACGACGTTGTTCTGTGGTAAATTTTCTTTTTAGCCTAGCACTCCTTCATACTGTCTTGAGAGTATCTCGGCTTCCTTGTGGCCAACTGACCTCTAAACTAGCGCGTACTTCAGCTGTTAGTGACTGGAAAGAGCCTCATCTTCTAATCACAATCTGTACAGCTTTTTGTTGCATATCTCACTGACATTGTGTTTAACTGTTCTAGAACTTTTCTACCTCTTATTCTCCACTTTTCCTTACTTTTCTCCTGAGGCAATGTTGTTGTTTTATCGCGTCCATCTAAGGTTGCCCATCACGAGTAACCGTAGAACAAGTCACCTACTTCTCATAGCTCTCTATTTGACTTTACCATTCCTTGTCATGCACAAGTCTCTATCCCCCTCCGTAATATTTTATTATCTTACACACTTTTCACTTTTTCTATTCCTATCTGACTTTTTAAGCATTACGGATGACTTCTCTTGTCTAATGCCTCGAACCCGTTTTTTTGTTCGCAGCTCGTGGTCTAGTGGCTAGCGTTGCTGTCTCTGGATCACGGGGTCCCGTGCTCGATTCCCGTCCGGGACGGGGATTTCCTCCGCCGGAGGAATGGGTGTTTGTGTTGTCCTCATCACCTCACAGTCATCTCATTGTCATTCGGGTAGTGGAGAGACTGGAATTGGAAAGATTGGAACTTGTACGGGCGCTGATGACCACAATGTTGAGCGCCCCACAAACCAGCATCATCATCATCGTCATCAAACCCGTTCCGCAAGGAATTTAGAATACATTATTCTCTGCTACATCATCAACGGTTCCTCTGTGCTTACAAATCTCGTGAAAGGAACTTGGACTTATTAAGTTCTTCCTTCCATTGCCAAGTGTAATATGAGAACCGTATAACAGTTTTTTACGTGTATGGAGATGAACTTTCTATTTTTCTGAATGTTATTCTACTCAATATTTTAGTGACGTAACATGTCAAAATTAATCGTGTACATATTGTCACTTTTCTCTGCTTGATGTTCATTCATCAATGTAATGACACTACATTCCTAGAAATCTGATGTTTACAGACAATGAAAAATTTGAAAATGAATCACTACATTTTTCAAATTTTTCCAAGCATAATTGTAAAAGAATATACATGGAATATTTGTCTGAGGAACTATGTAGGACGTAACTTAACTTCATTATGATTAAGAGTGCTAGAGGGCTAGATAGCTCCACTGTTAACACAGAAGACAGCTAGGGAACTAGTCTCCGTTTAGTTGGGACGCTGAGTAACAAAGGAGGGGTAGATATATTGTGTGAAGACAAGCGGTGATGCAAGGGCTTTGTCGAAATAATATAGTTTGGGGTAACGTCGATTCGCTGGATCCCCTTCCTCCCAGACATGGGATAGTTCCTAGCGCAATCGACAGATACAGCGAGTTTTCCCACGGTTGGTAGACCCCAGGAGCCAACATTCTGTAAACAGCAATGACCGGAAAGTGTGAAGAGACACGGGAAAATGTGACGCGTCCGATTACCAGCAGAGACAGAGACAGTATTTTCTAATTCCCATAGAAAACGCGAATACTTAATTTGCACACATATCTCGATATTCCTTCAAAACATTTTATGTTTTAATTATTTTTCCCTCCTGAAGTTGGGTTTCCAGAAGCTGGGGGAGGGGGAACAGCATGTGAATAACATCTTGAATTCGGATCCAGAAGCTGGGGGAGGGGGAACAGCATGTGAATAACATCTTGAATTCGGAGGCGTCATACATGTGAGTCGCCAGTCTGATGCTGCTACCGCCACACTCGATTCGCACTGCACCTCTGCCACAGCTTAGGCCGACACAGTGCTCTGCAAAATATACCAGGCAGAGTATAGTACAATGAACGCACGAGCATAGCAAATATATCTATTTCCCCTTCCAAGTCATTTTTCACTTCCTCCTTTTGCAAGTCATAAGCATAACCATGTTTGGCATGGACAAATCTGTACAGGGGGTCGTAAATATTCAGTAATTTTATTATTTATTGACTATTGTTTATTCCACTCCAATTCTTTCAGGCGGAAGACTCTGAAGCAAATAACCTAACCTTTAAGGATCGTTTATGAATAATAAATCACTTGTACGTACCGCTGACTTCTTAAGGTCATTTCACACTTGCTGTCACTTCATGTCACGTCACATCAAATCATCCCACAATGCATTTCAAATGGTGGCACTCACACTGGCAGTCATCGTCACATTACATCACAGACGTGGATTCTTGGAAAGGAAGTTTTGATAGTGACATCGCCTGATAACATCAGACATTAACCTTTTTTCGCCCTGCTCACACTTGTTACAATACTGTTTTCGTACTCTTGTGTATTCTCAATCTTTATTTCATTGTTTTGCTTTGTTTTCGTTACATGTTCATAATGTTTCTTAATGACTTGGATATTTTTTCCATTAAAGTGATGTCAGATATCTGAAAGCGAAAAATGATTTAGGCTCTGCAATAGGAGAATAAAGATCAAGCCTACATTGTGTATAAATAAGAACATAATTTGATGAAGCAATTTTATTAAATAATCTTTCATTAAGTGAAAAAGGCAGCTCTATTGAACGAGAAAAATACAGTTGTTTATGGCGTTGTTTGCTATGTAGAAAAAGAAGCATAATAGATAATGTAAACAGAGTCTATATATCCCCTTACACATTTTGATTGATGTGTTCGTATATATTTCCGCCAGTAAATTATCGTCGATGTACTGTAATGCTATTGCACTTCACAGTGATTTACCACATAAAACTGATCGGGGATACCAGTTATGAAATTTGGCAACTAATGAACTTTGTCGTTGTTAGTTTCTCAAGCTGTTACGTTTTGGAGGAGCTGTAAATTTTCCTTAACTTTTGTAAGAGTCAGTCTCATGTAAATACGTTTCATCTGCAATAGTCTCTGTGTATAATAGTAACTCTATTCTGTGACACTGTAGTGGAAATTTATCGATGATCAGCGATACTGAAATGGCCTGTTGCTGAAACAGAATAGTCTTCCTGGTAGTCTGTCGTAGCGAACAGACATGCTATGTAAGTTGTCATCATTCTGGCGCTAGACGTGGGCGCGGCAAAAAATAATTGTATCTGTATTATATGATTGCCCTTTTCTGTTTCACGCATTTTTTCCGGACATTGGGAGTACTAATCTTGCGGATCAAAGGAGAAGGTCAGCCGGTTGTAAAATCCTATGAACGGCGGAACTATATTTTTGGTCGGGGAAAATTTTGTACGACGGGATGCAGTAGGGGTGCCAGCATAGCTAGCCCGCCTTCACATAGTTGACAGCTTTCTTGAATTTTTCTTGAATATCTCTTGGCTCGTTTTGGACTCTGAGTGATCAACTTTACTATCTGGAATTCTATTTTACTACATTATTGTACAGGAGTTGTCAAACATGGCTGCTAATGTGCCGCGCATTGGCAAGATAGAGTTTCAGCCGCTCTTATGTTTCTTAAATGAGCATCCTTCTTGTATAGCTGAATAAGTCAATAATCGTTGCAGCGCATAGTTATTGAACTATGAACTCAAACATTGTGAATAATTCCGTGTTTGAGAATTACGACATTCTGTGAGATAACAATTATGAAATAATGGAAGTGGAACCCGATACTGAAAAACAAGTCCATGTCGACGGCGGCAACATTATCGATCGGACGATGGAAAAAAACAGCTTCTGATACTGACACTTCAGAATCCCCTGTGGTTAACGTTAGCGATTTGCCCGAAGAGGCTGACTTACAACTACAAGTTAGTGTGTAAGTTACACCGATCAGACAACCTTTCGCATAGTATGGTTATTTACTTGAAAAATTGACTGAACTAATGACTTCTCGGGAGGCTAAAGTAAAAAATGAATCAACTTCTCGAGATACGAAACCAAAGAATGAATTATCAAATAAAATTGATGACAGGATAGCTGCAAGGTTAACTTCTCGCGATTTTGAGCTAAAGAGTGAATTGAAAGAAAATGTTTTCCGCGTCGCAAAAGAACCGTCCATTAGTTAGGACAAAAAGTTTGAAGATGTAGTTAAAGATATAAATAATCAGATTACTACCATTTTAGATTACGTGAAAAATGGAATATCTGGTCTTACAGAAGCCAGTTGTCTCAGGATGTTAAGGAATTAATAAGTATTCAGACCATAACAGAAACTAATTAAAATTTACGTAACAAGTTAACAATTTGTCACTTGAGCAAGAAAAGAGAATACACCAAATCCTGTCTGCTCAGGATGAACAGTTTAGCAAAACATTTAACGAGTGGATTTCAGATAAAAATACTAGCATTTTTGAAACAGCCGAAAGGAAATTCCTGCTGCGGTACAATCCGTAGGTGCGGAGTTCCTATCTGAACCAGAGAGACAATACGATATGAGCACGGGCAGATAACACAGATATCAACTCGTGACTGACCTGACTGGTAGGTCTGTGACCTGAAACAGGAACTCGAAATGATGAAAAACTCATCGCGTGAGACCACGCCGACACCAGTATATGTGAATGAAAAGTATTGTAACATTAGTCAATATGATAAGTCTACTCCACGTCATCAAAGTCCTATTAACCCGTGCCCGTATTGTTTGTATGACTCGGTGGGGGCAGGACCCAACATAACCGCCGTGCCTTTAGAGGAAAGTTTGCTCAAGCACCGGCAGTCCCAGGTTTGCACACCTGAGAAAAAGTACCCACATCCCATCATTTTCATTCGAAGTTATGGGGATCCTACCTAAAACTTATAGTGAATGACAAAAAATACATCAAAACGAGACATAATTGTCTGAATGCGAATTCCGCGATCATTCATTAATAAAATATGGCGTTTCAGTCTGCGATCGCTATACTTTATTTTCAATTACCGGTTTCGGGCTAGCTGCCCATCTTCAGATCTGTTAGACCAAGTTAAAAATGTAATTAATAAAAGAGATACAGTTAGTGATAGACACATCTTAGTTTACAAAAAGAAATTTTGGAACGTATTAAATGCCAACATACCATATATTGTAGTTACAGAGTAACATGTCCGTACAGAACACTCGGTTCGCTGTCATAAGTAAAGTAAATTTCAATCTTTTAAAACCTTATATCGCAGTTTTTAAGAGTAACCTGATTGGTAACAGTAAAAAGTGCCCTTACCTATAGCAATTGTGCATCTGTTATTATTTCACTGTATATATTAATGGCGAATATTCTTTTTAATAAAACAATTTTTTAAGCCAATAACATATGAATAATCTTTTTTGGTGGACCATGAAGCGAAAAATTTACACTAATTTAAAATTTCTTTTTAAAGAAACATAAAATATAATTAAAATGTACATATTGTTTCGAAAATGTGCGTTTCCTCTTCTTTGTTTTGATTGGTGTTGGATTGGATTTCCCTACGTCAGAACGTATACACCGCCACGCCGTGTCCTCTTCCGCTGCGCCCAATTCACCTCGCCGCCAGTACGCTGAGGGCCGTTCCGCTGCAGCTGTTTCTTACTGGGGCGTGCTGTTGCTTTCAGGAGTAAGCCTAAAACAGGTCTTTAAAAATCTCATAATAATTCCTGTGCATAAAATCACTTTGCTCATTAAGTAGTAGGCCTGGGGTTTTCCTTTGATGAGCGTATATTTCAATCTCTTCGAGCACGTTGAGATAGAGACTTTTTGGAGCTTTATGTAGCACCTCCATTTGTTCATTTATATTACTCACTTCATGTCTATTCTCTTTTACGTGTGTTCCAAATGCTGTTCGATTGCTATGACTGCAATGTTCCCTGTATCGAATTTCAAAATTCCGCCCTGTTTGTCCTATATAATAACTGTCACATTCAGCACATTTAATCTTATATACTCCGGAATTATTGTATTTCATCTGTTTTGTCGTTGCTGGTCTATGTCTTAGTCTATGTGCCATTTGCCCTTCATTCTGAAATGCCACTGCGATGTTTTTTGGAAAGCATTTAGCAATTCTTTCCGATACATGCCCTTTGTATGTCAGGGTGACAAACTTCTTCGTAACTTCAATTTTCCTAGAATCGCTACTGATACCCGCGGATTTGTTTTTGATCTTGTTAAACATACGTGTAACATCTTGTGTCCTGTATCCATTAGCTGCTGCTACTTGCTTAATAATACCTAGTTCTTTCTGCAACTCATCTTCCTTTGGTGGCAATCTGAGGACTTTGTTGCACATTGCATGAAAGTACGCTCTTTTATGCTGTGCCGGGTGGTGCGACGTCGCTACTATGATGTTGTCGGAGCAAGTGTCTTTTTCTATAGACGCCGGAAACGTGCCTGCCTCCCTCCTTTCTGACGGTCAAATCTAAATAGTTAATCGCCCCATTGTTTTCCATTTCTAGTGTGAATTGAATTTTTGGATGCTGTTCGTTTAAAACTTCAGTCATTTCCTCTACGTCTTCTTTTTTCCCTTTGAATAATAAAATAGTGTCGTCAACATACCGTCTGTAATAAATTAACTTCTCCTTACTTTCTGGAAAAGAGCTAAAAACTTTGTTCTCAAAGTCATTCATAAAAATTTCAGCTAAAATGCCTGACAGACTGTTTCCCATAGCTAAACCTTCATCTTGAATAAAAACTTTACCGTTAAAGATAAAACTATTAAAACTCAATGTGAACTCTAGCATATCCACGAGTTCGACGATTTCACCCATGCTCATTGATCTATTTTTTATCAGGTTTTTCCTTATAATTTCCAGAGTTTCTGGTATTGGTATATTAGTGTAGAGGTTCACGACGTCCAATGAGGCTAGAACTGCATCCTCTGGGATTGCAATGTCCTTCACTTCGTTCGCGAAACACACACTATTTTTTACGTTGTAAACTTGCTCGTATTTATACGCAGATTTTAACTTACGGTACAAAGCCCTATTCAAGAGCTCATTGACGTCTTCCTTCCCATTACAAATAACACGCATTGGTTTGTTCTCTTTGTGCAATTTTATTTGCGCTCTTGCTTCTGGTGTTCTTGGATTCATCTTTACTAATCTAGCTTTTTCATTTGGAGTGAATAAAAATTGTATTGCTTCTATCCTTGCCTTGAAATCTGTCTGAAACTTCTTTGTTAAATCTTTTTTTACTTCTTTAATTCCATTTTCCTGAAAAAACCGCATTGTCTTATCTATATAGTCCTTTTCGTAAATCACCACTGAGGTATTGCCTTTATCTGACTTAATCACGAT